>NC_069501.1:534428780-534508780 GCF_027579735.1 Bombina bombina | reverse complement strand
TATTAATATACTTTTTACCTCTGTGATTACCTTGTATCTAAGCATCTTCTGCCAGCCCCCTGATCACATGACTGTGACTTATCTATTGACTTGCATTTAGTACTGTGTTGTACTTAATCTTAAAGGACCAGACAACACAGTCGATTTGCATAATCAACAAATGCAAGATAAGACAATGCAATAGCACTTAGTCTGAACTTCAAATGAGTAGTAGATTTTTTTTTTTTGTGACAATTTTAAAAGTTGTCTATTTCCACTCCCCCTGTACTATGTGACAGCAATTAGCCAATCACAAATGCATACACATACCATGTGACAGCAATTCACAAATGCACACACTTATTCTTGCACATGCTCAGTGGGAGCTGGTGACTCAAATTTTAAATATAAAAAGACTGTGCACCTTTTGTTAATGGAAGTAAATTGGAAAGTTGTTTAAAAAGGCAAGCTCTATCTAAATAATTAAAGTTTATTTTTGATTGAGTGTCCCTTTAAATAACCCCCTATGCCTGAACAGTGTTATCAATATGGCCCACATTAACTAACAAGTCTTTTTGTGAAAAGCAATTCAAAAAGCATGTGATAAGAGGCTGCCTTCAAGGGCTTAGAAATTGGCATATGAGCCTACCTAGAGAACAAAGCAAATTTGATGATAAAAGTAAATTAGAAAGTTTATTTTTTATATTATTATTATTATTATTATTATTATTATTACGTTAGTCCAGAGATTTAGATATCAAAATAGAGTATTGCATTGAGCAATGATACTTTTTATTGGACCAACTATACATTTATAAGATTCTATACATTTATAAGACTCTTTCGGAAGAGTGTTTTCCTATTTCAGACTTGAAAAAGGAAACCACTCTTCCGAAAGCTTGTCATCTTATAAATGTATAGTTAGTCCAATAAAAAGTATCATTGCTCAATGCAATACTCCTTTTTTTTTAATTTTTTTTTTTATTAGGGCTGTGCAATTAATTGTGATATGAGTCTATGCAATACCTTAATCTCATGACACTGCATTTTTTTTTTTAATCAAAATAAAAAAAGGTTTAAAGTGGCTTCCTTAAACCTTTCATGACCTAATTGTCTACATTGGATGTAAACAAATTGAAATCACGCGATTGTGCATGGCTTGCCCTCCAGACCGCGATCCCATTCAGAAAGCGC
The DNA here is from genome assembly GCF_027579735.1 of Bombina bombina. Classification (NCBI taxonomy): domain Eukaryota; kingdom Metazoa; phylum Chordata; class Amphibia; order Anura; family Bombinatoridae; genus Bombina; species Bombina bombina. The sequence continues at coordinate 534,507,607 of NC_069501.1, read as the reverse complement.
TGTTGGCTTCAGTAAAGCCAAACGGCTAGTAAGTTCCATGCTGTCCTAACAGTGCTAAAGCCCAGCATGAAACGGCCTAACATTGTAAAGAGGTTAACATGTCTGTTCAATCACACACTCTCCAATCCAGCCCAGCAGCAGCACTGATCATTTCTCCGGGGGGGGGGGGGTGCCAGGAAGCTTCCCGTCACAGCATGTAATACTACCCCCACCATTTTACTCGCCTCATTGTTTGTTCCAGTCCTGGGGTGTGGACTGGAGGAGCTCTTTTCTCTGGCCTATTCAATCCAGGATGAACTTGGCTGAAAACCAAATTTATTTATTTATTTTTTTCTTCAAATTCATTTAAAAAAAAAAAAAAGATATATAAAAGATATATAAAAATATATATATATATATATATATATATATATATATATATATATATATATATATATATATATATATATATATACATACATACATACATACATTTTTTTTTTTTTTGCATAATTAGAATAGACTAATGAATGCATCTGAATTGAAAACCTGCAAGCCAATAAAATAACCACACTTTTTTTTATTGAAAGTAACACACTAAAATTGGATAAAAATACCTTAAAACAATATGCTACACAATAATTTTACAAAAAAAAGGCATAAAATGATAATGCCATTTGCAGCCTAAATTTCAGTACATCCCTACTTAAAAGAATATTAAATATCAATATACTGTATTATTCTTTATTTAGTTCTGTGTAACAGAATCAGATTTAAGTTTTTTTTTTCTTTACCAATTATCTAAATAAAGTATAGTCCTAGAAAACTATTATATGCAAAACAGTAAGTCAAGAAATTATGTAGAATTATGTAGAAGTATGCTACACAAAAATTTTACCGAAAACAAACAGGCAAAAAACCAACCAAAAATGTCATTTTCGGCCGAGTAACGTTTCTGCAGCCAAACTTTTGGTTCATCCCTAGTTTTAAATATGTAAATGCAATCATTTTTTTTTCTTATGGCATGGTCCTAAAATAAATAATATAATAAAAATAATGTATGTAGAATGATTTAATTTTGAGTTTGTTTTTTCTCCTTTAGTCTCTGATATGAAACAAAATTAAATATCCCTTTTTAGTTGGACACTATAATTAAGACATTTCCTGGCGCTTGTGTGATTGAGAGCGTAATGTGTGTTATTTTGTGATTCAGTCCAATACCTGCAGATATCTCTACTGGCTCCTAAAAGTGTGTATTGTGCTTGTAGGAAACTAAACAAGTGTGATCTCTTTTGGGGTTTTTTCTAATGTTGTGTTTGCAGAGGATTGCCACCCGGCATGTAATGATATGGATAAAATTGTTATTGTGGGAACGTATTATTTTTGGAGGGAGGATTTATTTTGGAAGATATGCAAATTAACCTATTTAATGTCAGATGTTGCATTACTATGCTACGTACTATAGTCCGTTACTTTTTGCATCAACAGTGTAAATTCTAGTTTCATGTTTTTGCAAATATATTTCTTGCTTTCCTTTTTCCTCCTACAAGAGAGAGTTAGACATCTGTCACCTGACCGACCTCAATGACCATTTGCTGTATACAGGAGGTGGTAAACGACCATCTTTTTTCACAAACTCATTCACTGTGGTGTGTGTGTGTGGTGGATAGACAAAAACCTGTTAATCACTGGGTGAGGTGAAAATGTTGTTTTTATGTGCAGTTTACAGTATGGATTACGCTAAACCCACAATCCATTGTAAAAAAGCATAATAAACAGTAGTTCAATGGAAAACGTCTTAACATGCCCCATATACTGCAGGAAGGATTCCTAGGAGTGGAAAGTTTGTGTTTAGTTTTTATATGGACACTTAACACTTATTGCACATCCCTCTAATAGTGGGTGCTGCCATTTGGGAACCTAGGTTGCATTGCAGGTATTTGAAGGAGAGTTGCTTCACATGTGCAAACACATTAGCACTTAAATGTGGGGAAAGCTAAATTTCAACATGGCAGCACCCATGACTAGAGGGGGGCAGTGAATAACGTCAATACTATAAACACTAAATATTTTTTTTATCTACTATCGCCTTTTCGTATGTTTAAATGGATTACTACATGGGTCAGAAATTCTTACACTGCTTTTGGTGCTGTACTTATCACATGTGGCAGCCAGGCCAATCCGCATCTTCCTCCTTTATTCCCCCTGCACAGTACTCGTAAGCAATGTTTGAGACCTTACACAAGGAACCAAAGTTGCTGCTAAATGGCCCAGGGGATATTAAAGTATTGGGGGGGGTTGCAGGGCAAGGGTTCTAAGATTATTAGAAAAGAAAATGGTTCACACCTAATCGTTGCGTAGATGAAGAATACTTAAAGGGACACTGAACCCAATTTTTTTTTCTTTTGTGATTCAGATAGAGCATACAATTTTAAGCCGCTTTCTAATTTACTCCTATTGTCATTTTTTTCTTTGTTCTCTTGCTTTCTTTATTTGAAAAAGGCATCTAAGCTAAGAAGCCAGCCAACCTTTAGTTCAGAACTCTGGACAGCACTTGTTGATTGGTACTGACTAATCAGCAAGGACAACCCAGGTTCTAAACTTACATTCTTGCTTTTCAAATGAAGATAGCAAGAGAATGAAGAAAAATGATAATAGGAGTAAATTAGAAAGTTGCTTAAAATTGCATGCTCTATCTGAATCACGAAAGATAAATTTTTTTGGGTTCAGTGTCCCTTTAAGCACTGTGCTCATAAAATGGTTGCCTCTGGTTTAATGCATTCACTATATAGATGAAGAATGCAAGCCAGAGATAAGAAAACTATTATGTGGAGATATAGATAAGATGATATTCAGATATAGGAGGCATTATAAGATGTTAAATGTAAATACAAGATGTTAATGTGCAGTATAGATGTTGTACAAGAAGACATAAGGAGAAATGTAGACTATACTTGTCCTATGTATGTGGCTGCAATATGCATGACTTGTTTACACGTAGCACAATGTCTGTCAGTATACCAGGGAATCAGATGTATAAAAGATGTTTAAGTCTTTCATTATTATAAATAATGTGCTCCTTTTCTCGTCATATTTTCAATACAGGGTCTCCCTATCTTAAAGATGACTCCCTGCAGGACACAGAGACTGACTCCTCGGGGACACCATTGCTGAAGGTGTACTGTTAAATCTTGTGAAGCCCTATCTGCACTGCCTTGCAGGCCCTGGAAATAGCTGTGGAACAATACTGATTCTCCGCTGAGGCCAATAGAGCTCCTGAGAGCATTTGTATTGGATTGCTTATATGGTGCAGACTGTTATTGCTTGGTAGCACAAACACTGATTACTTCCCATTGCCTTAAATGTTGAAGCATTGACGTGGGACTTTGGAGCAGAAGGGATTGTTCGTTCTGTTGGAGCTTTTTTTTTTTTTTTTGGTGGTTGTATTGGAAATGTTTACATTGTTCAATTAACAGGTGATCACTTGTACAAAACATTTTTATTTTTTTAATGGCACCATTTTCGGTTCCTTTTTTTCACTTTTTTTTTTTGTTGTTTTAAATTTAAATTCACCTTCATTTGAGGTATCAGCAACCTTTTGACTTTTTTAAACCTTCCACTGCCCCAAGCAGATAAACTGTGTACAATTTATAAATCTACATAAATGATTAATTCTGGGAACTAATCTGAGTGAAAAATGTTTTGTGTAAAAAAACAAACAAAAAAAACACAGTGGTGGGCTAATACAGAAATAGTAGAGTAAAAATGCTATAAAAAAAAAGCTGCGTGGCAGGAACAAACCGGATATGGTGGTGTTGCTGATTGGATAATGGTCCTTTTGTACCAATGGTCAATGTATGACTAATTAGGGCACTATAAGCCTGGATGGGGGGGGGGAAAACAAACTATAGACTGTTAAATACATTAAAATAAAGACTGCCATATTTTTATCAAGTGATGTTCGCTAGAGAAAACTTACTGCCAATGCTAAAAATCTTTGTCATTTTGTCTACTTCAGTACCAGAGAAAATCTAAACTAACAGTTGATCACTACAGCTGGATTAGTAGAATTTAATCGGGGGATACTTATCATTATGTGCATATTGGCAACATAAGCATTATTTAATAGCACATGTTTACCTGCTCAATAGAAATGGCAATGGGTTTGAGTAATGTGACCCCCTTCACAATTTATTTATTTTTAAATTATGCAGTGATAACAGAAGTAAAATGTTAGAGACGCAACTATAATAGCACAGTTATTATTCACTATACTTTTTTCTTATATTTAGTTCCTTACTGTTATGTTGACCATGCGCCATATCTTCATTTTGGCATCTTGGAGCTTAGGTATTGGTGCACATTCACGTATCTGTAATATTGCTGGCTTTTTGTATTGCACACTTCAGGTTGGTTTACACGATACAGAGTGAAAGCTTTATTTTTGTAGTGGCTGCAATACTTTGTCTTTTTATATGTATGTAACATTTAAAGGGACATGAAACTCAAAATAAATTTTCTTTCATGATTCAGAGCATGTGATTTTAAAACTTTCTAATTTACTTCTATCGCATTTGCTTCATTCTCTTTATACCCTTGTTGGAAAAAGCAGCAATGCACAACTGGGAGCTAGTTAACACATTGGGTGAACCAATAACATGAGGCATATATGTACAGCCAATCATCAGCTCTGAGTCTACCTAGGTAGCGTTTTCAAAAAGGGATACCAAGACAACAAAACAAATTAGATAATAGAAGTAAAATGGAAAGTTGTTTAAAATCTGAATAGAAAAGAAAGAAACATTTTGGTTTCATGTCCCTTTTTAAAGGGACACTGAACTCAAATTTTTTCTTTTGTGATTCAGATAGAGCATGCAATTTTAAGAAACGTTCTAATTTACTCTATCAATTTTTCTTCGTTCTTTTGCTATCTTCATTTGAAAAAGACTGTAAAAAACAATTTCCACAGCACCAATGAATCAGGAAAAAAGTTCAACAAACTTGTCTTTTATTAATCCATTTCAGCTTATACAAAGCACTGGCACACAGCAGCATAAAGCTCCATTTGAAAAAGAAGGAATCTAAGCTTTTTTTTTTGGTTCAGGACGCTGGACAGAGCTTGTTTAGTGGTGGGTGAATTTATCCAGCAATCAGCAAGAACAACCCAGGTTGTTCACCAAAAATGGGCCGGCATCTAAACTTACATTCTTGCATTTCAAAAAAAGATACCAAGAGAATGAAGAAAATTTGTTAATAGGAGTAAATTAGAAAGTTGCTTAAAATTGCATGCTCTATCTGAATCACGAAAGAAAAAATTTGTGTTCAGTGTCCCTTTAAGCAGTTTATGAAAACTACAAAAATCTAACCCTTCCACGCTGTATTGTATGTACCAAGCCAAATCGCACAATATATCTTATGAAAAAGTTTGCAACATCGCAGATATGTGAATGTTTACCAATTCTGTCACAGGGATCAATAATGTGTAAGCTCCACAATTGTGGTGCCCAGTATGAAATGCAGTTTCACTAACCAGCATCAGTAATGGGTTAAACTAAGAAAATAGTTCTGAAGAGAGTTGCAAAAATGGGAAGAAAAAAAAAATAGAATGGAGAAGAGCTGAAGTTGTGTCCAGTAGTTTAATGTTCTTTTTTAAATTAATATGAAACCCAACATGATTCAGATAGAACACTGGTATTCAAACCTGTCCTCAGGCCTCCCTAACAGGCTAAATTTAGAAGATATGTAAAATGGAGCACAGGTGAAACAAAACAAATTATGCTTACCGGATAATTTTCTTCTGACGGGAAGAGTCCACAGCTGCATTCATTACTTTGGGAATTCAGAACCTGGCCACCAGGAGCAAGCAAAGACACCCCAGCCAAAGGCTTCAAATACCTCCCTCATCCCTGAGTCATTCTGCCAAGGGAACAAGGAACAATAGGAGAAATATCATGGTGAAAAAAAAAAAAGGTGCCAGAAGAACAGCATTTTTTTTTTACTGCTGACACATAGATAAAATGCCAGCGGGAGCTGTTGACTCTTCCCGTCAGAAGAAAAGAAAATGATCAGGTAAGCATACTTTGTTTTTCTTATTAAATGGGAAGAGTCCATAGCTGCATTCATTACTTTTGGGAAAACACTGAATGCAAACAAAGGGCGGGTACATAGTGGTGGCCCCTTCAAAAGGCACCACAGCCTGAAATTACCCGACACCCTATAAAAACTCCTAAACGACAAGGGAAAAACCGGAAGCCCAGGTAACTGCTCATCAGTTACATAACCTGCAAAGCCAGGCTAGAGACCACTCAGACCCAGAGTCTGCTGAGCACAAGGCCTCCGAGGATCCAGCCCAGTGGCTCTCGATGCCCATGAAAAATACCCCTAAAGTCAAAAACCTATCTAACCCTGAGGGGGAGAATAGAGGTCCTCATAAGAGATCCAAAGGACCATCCCACACAGGCTCAAATCAAGCTTAGAGCAGCCACAGGACCACTGCCCAGGAAAACTAACTCCCTAGAAGGACAAGGACTAGAAAAATAAGTCCATACTCGGGGAAAAAATGTCACTAGGATGAACAGAAGACCACCCTCATATCCCTGACACAGCACCATCCCACATATGGTGTTCCAGAAAATTGCGAGTTCCCTATTGCATCATGGCCAAGTCAAACCCCAATCAGGTTAGACAAGCAGACAGGAGAACTGTCCTAGCAGTTAAAAAGAGCTCTCAAAGAGAACGCAAAGCCACCTGTAAACAAGAACTCACAATGACCAATCTCCAAGGCAGCAAAGCTGACCATAAGCCATCATGGGACTCGTCCCACCAAGAAGCGTTGAAAAATCTTAATAGCTCCCGACCAGAAATTTCCAGGGCTCAGAGGAGCGTCCCATCCCAGCAGCAGACGCCACCAGAATAGAGATGGACACCAAGAGTCCACACACCGAAAGGGAGGACAAACTCAAAATAGTTAAGTCAACACTGCACAGAGCAGACCCACCTTCCCTCCAGCATAACGGTCCCAGCCCAAAGGCTAGTGAAAGACTTGGGACAAGAGTCCCAGACCGTCGGAAGAAAAAAGGATGAATCTACAAGGAATCAAAACCCCAGAGTAGAACTCGGACTGCTATTAAAACTGGCATGCTCGAAGAGTTATGACAGGTAACTTCATGCTCGGGTCCGAAAACCCCTACATTGCAGCCTTCCAGAAGAAGGAACACTCCCCCAGGGAAGAAAATACTCTGACCCCCAGCATCTTAATACCAGAATCCAGTTAAGCAGAACCGCTTATGCCCGTTCCAGGCAAGAGACGTGGTCCTAAGCCAGAGTCCTCGAAAAACGGAAGCGATTGAAAGATCTAAGTTCCTGAGGAAACTATCAGCTGCCTCCCATGGTAGGAACGCACCCAGACAGAGCCCACCACCATCTAAAGTCCGTAGATGTAGAATACCTAGCAACAGTCTCAAACCCAAGAGTTTGAAAAAACTCCTGACCAGTTGAAGAAAAGGGCAACCAGTACCCTTGGATCACAAGGCTACCCTCAGTAGACCGGCCGAATGACCTGATCCACATGCTGATAAAGAGGAAGGTCATTCCCCAGATCAGCGAAAATCTGTGACCATGGACTTCCTACCCTCAAGTCCAAAAGGCTAGATCTGCAAAAGGTCAAAGGATAGCACCCAAGAGTCTAAAGACCATGGTATGACAAGGGGCAGTTCTGAGATTGAAAAGACTACAGTCTCCAACAATCCTTACCGGATCGGTCTCCCAAAATCCCTGCAACAGAAATAACAATGGGAGCCTCGCAGCTCCTGACAGAAAAGGCAGGGTGGCCCCTGCACTCCACGTACTGGAGCAAAGGAAACACTGAGAAAAAAAAGGCATGCTCTGCACTTCCATAACAGATAATCCAACCCAAAACGGGAAGGAAAGCAAATCGCCACCGCAAAAGGAATGCAACTGGGCTACAAGAGTCAACATCTGGAAGATCCCGCAAGTGAAGATGTAAATTGTCCATCACCCGGAATACCAGACCTCCAGAGGTCATTCACATCTCCAGACTGTACAGGAGTGGAAAACTACGGTTCCAAATCCCCAGGGACCCTTAGGAACCCCAGTGACGTCTTGGAAAAAGTTGGTTACGTAACTCAAGCGAATTGTAGTACCTGGTATTCCATCCAAGTACTAACTAGGCCCAACCAGTACTGCTTAGCTTCCGAGATCGGGCATAGTCAGGGTGGAGTGGCCGTAGGCCCATGGACAGGCCAACTTGTATCGGAACTCCCAACCTTCCTCTCAGAAGCGTAGTAGGATCCGAGCCTGGAGTCCATATCAATAGGCCAAGTGACATTCCGAATCCGACAGGATAATCAGCACCGCGAGGGTAACATGAACCCAAGGAACAGCAGATAGCGCCCAACCAGTACCTGCCCGGTACAAGGACACCCCAAAACCGACCAAGAAAAGTCAACCCAAAGGTTCGATAATATGATTAGAACATAACTTTGTTCCTAACCAAATGTGCACAACTTCCTAGGAAGCACCCATGCGACCACAAAATCGCAAGTATCGGTTCCAGAGAAAGAACGTTCCCAAAATGGAAATTATATTAGATGTGAGCTTATTAAAAACAAATCAAATACATCCTATCCGCGGGTGAACGCCCAAGGTGAAGGGGTACGCCAACAGGACCAGCCGATCAGAGGCCCCATTCACCCGAGCTCAGAACTGGAACTGATACATATAAGAAAAACGGAGACGTTAAGGAGATAAGCTTCATCCCCAACCATCTAACCCAGCTTGCCATCCGGCATCTAAGGCCTCAGCCCACTAGGACTGGAATCTTCTAGCACCGTCAAAACATGCCTTAGAACACAAAGACATGCCAGCCTCTAACGGAAGGTGAATTATCCCTCGCCGGATCAATAAATGACCTGGGCCCCTGAAGCCTCAGAGGTTGACTCTTCCCCAGAAGGCCGAACTGAATCAGGCAATCCCATGCCTGACGGGCCCTGGTTGACAGAACACGGACAGTACCTTAAAAATATTTCACTTGGGAGATATGTGAGCCAGCTCCATAGATATGGCCATGCGGAAACATGCCTTAACCTCTGGAGGAAACAAGCCACCTTCTGGAGGAGTAAAGGCCATAGGGATACCTGCTTGCGTAGCAAAGAGGTTCTGGGGCTCGTGCCTCACCGGTCATAGAATCCTCTGGGACGGATGGCTTAACACACTCGAAGGTCCCTGAGTCCGGAGAAGAGAGTCCTCGAAAACAGCAATCGGAACATAACTGATGGGCATGGATAACCCGGGCCATTTCATATTCATCACAAGACGCATTCTCTGCATCAGAGACATCCGTGTCTAAAAAATCAGAACCCTCCATAATCTTGGGATTACAAAAATGACAAACACTAACTGGCACCCTTTTTACACACCCAACCAACAAGCAGACTCTGTTGCCACACAGTCAGCATACGGAGGTGGAAAACAACGCAACCACACCCGGTCATGAGGTGCACCATGCCAGTCACAAAAAGAGCAATTGATAAGGCTGTTATGTTCTGAAAAGCCATGAGTCAAGTATTACTACACATTAGCAGATAGAACCACATAACAACATGATTAAAGATGGGATCATGAATGCTGAAAAGTACAGACAGGTTTTAATTCATCATGCCATTCCTTCTGGAAAGTGCCTAATTGGGAATGGTTTTATTTTTCAGCATGACAACAAATCCCTAGCACACTGCTAATGCAGTGAAATCATATTTGGAGGGAAAAAAACAGCTGATAAAACACTGACAGTCATGGATTGGCCTCCACAGAGTCCAGACCTGAATATTATAGAGTCAGTATGGGATCACCTGGACAGAGAAAGATATGACAACAAATCTAAAGAAGAACTCTGGGAAGTGCAGAAGAAGCCTAGTATAATATACCAGAAGATTACTTCAGGAAAGTCTCCCCAAAAGAATTCAAGATGTGCTTGGTCCCAAGGGAGATCACACTAAATACTGACTTTTGCCTGAAGAAGCCTTTCTGTTATGTACACAATTTTTTTTTAAAAAAAACAAACAATTTTCATATTTTCTGTCTATCTTAAAGGGACAGTCAACTCCAAACATTTTTGTTGTTTATAAAAGGTAGATAGATAATCCATTTATTACCCATTCCCCAGTTTTGCACAGCCAACATGGTTATATTAAAGGGCCAGTAAACCTAAGAAATGTTATGTAATTCTGCACATAGTGCAGAATTTTATAACATTAGCTTAGCTCCAGATTTCTAAAGTGAAGGGTTAAATAGATATCTTGCAAAGAAAACAGAACGCCGCTCCTGGCTCTACGGAGCGGGTCTGTTTTCTTCTGCTAAGCGCATCACGGGCACGCTGTCTATTCACAGCGTGCCGATTACGCTATTAAAATCAATGTAGCTCGCTCCAGCTCTGGTAGCGAGCTACATTAATTTTAATAGCGCGATCGGGCTGGCTGTGATAAGACAGCGTGCCCAGATGTGCTTAGGTAGAAGAAAACTGCCCCGCTCAGTAGAGCCAAGAGCGGTGTTCTGTTTTCTTTGCGTGATATCTTTTTAATTATTCACTTTTGAAATCTGGAGCTAAGCTAATGTTATATAATTCTGCACTATGTGCAGAATTATATAACATTATTTCCTAGGTTTACTGGCCCTTTAATGTACATTTAACCTCTGATTACCTTGTATCTAAGCTTCTTGACAGCCCTCTGATCACATGGCTATTTATTTTTAAAAGGTATTGACTTACATTTTAGCCAATTAGTACAGTGTCATCCACAGCTCAAAGGCGTGAGCACAATGCTATCTCACTAGCACACATGAACTAGCAGTCTCCTATTTTGAAAAGCAAATACAAAAGCATGTGATAAGAGGCTGTCTGTAGTAGCTTAGAAACAGGCAGACATTTAAAGATTTAAATGCTGTAAAGTATAATATAACAATGTTGGTTGTGTAAAGCTGGGGAATGGGTAGTAAAGGTATTATCTTTCTTTAAACAATAACAATTTTGGTGTTGACAGTCCCTTTAACGACATACGTCGTACAGGGTACGTCTTGCACAAACTGGTCTTTAAAGACCAGCGATGTACCTGTACGATGTTGGGGTCGAAAGCGGCTGGAAGCGATCCTGATCGCTTCCAGCCGCTTTCCAGTTATTGCAGTGATGCCTCGATATCGAGGCATCACTGTAATAACATTTTTTACCATCCGATGCAGAGAGAGCCACTCTGTGGCCCTCTTTGCACCGGACACCAATGGCCGCAATCGTTGGTGGTTGGGCGGCTATCGATGGATTGCTAAGTGCAGTGGTGGGCGGGGTAGCTGGGGCACGTGCACGGGGAGGGAGCGTGTGGGAACCATTACACTATGGAACAGTTTGTTAACATTTAGAGGGGGAATACAAAAGTATTCTACAAAATTGAAGTGATCTGGGAGGGGGTGGGGGGGGTGTCAACCAGGTTGTGAGAATTTCTGTTTTGTAGCAAGTACCTTAGCCATCATATGCTCACTACCTAGTCTTGTGTATCATGTTTTTGGTGTCAAGCAGGCTGTGAGAATTTGTTTTGTAGCAAGTTGACACCCCGCCAGTACTTAAGATGGCGGGGACAATTGTGGGGTGGGGGAGGGAAGAGAGCTGTTTGGGAGGGATCAGGGGGTCTGATGTGTCAGGTGGGAGGCTGATCTCTACACTAAAGCTAAAATTAACCCTGCAAGCTCCCTAATTTACCCCTTCACTGCTAGACATACACGTGTGATGTGCAGCGAGCGGCATTTAGCAGCCTTCTAATTACCAAAAAGCATCGCCAAAGCCATATATGTCTGCTATTTCTGAACAAAGGGGATCCCAGAGAAGCATTTACAACCATTTGTGCCATAATTGCACAAGCTGTAAATAATTTCAGTGAGAAACCTAAAATTGCAAAAAAATTTAAGTTTTTTTTTTAAAATTTGATCGCATTTGGCGGTGAAATGGTGGCATTAAATATACTAAAATGGGCCTAGATCAATACTTTGGGTTGTCTACTACACTAAAGCATGCTCCCTAATTAACCCCTTCACTGCTGGGCATAAAACACGTGTGGTGCGCAGTGGCATTTAGCAGCCTTCTAATTACCAAAAAAGCAACGCCAAAGCCATATAAGTCTGCTATTTCAGAACAAAGGGGATCCCAGAAAAGCATTTACAACCATTTATGCCATAATTGCATAAGTTGTTTGTAAATAATTTCTGTGAGAAACCTAAAGTTTGTGAAAAAGTGAACAATTTTTTTTATTTGATCGCATTTGGCGGTTAAATGGTGGCATGAAATATACCAAAATGGGCCTAGATCAATACTTTGGGATGTCTTCTAAAAAAAATATATACATGTCAAAGGATATTCAGGGATTCCTGACAGATATCAGGGTTCCAATGTAACTAGCGCTCATTTTGAAAAAAAGTGGTTTGGAAATAGCAAAGTGCTAATTGTATTTATTGCCCTATAACTTGCAAAGAACATGTTAACATTGGGTATTTCTAAACTCAGGATAAAATTTAGAAACTATTTAGCATGGTTGTTTTTTTGCTGGTTGTAGATGTGTAACAGATTTTGGTGGTCAAAGTTAGAAAAACATAATTTATGCTTACCTGATAAATTTATTTCTCTTGTAGTGTAGTCAGTCCACGGGTCATCCATTACTTATGGAATATATCTCTTCCTAACAGGAAGCTGCAAGAGGATCACCCAAGCAGAGCTGCTATATAGCTCCTCCCCTCACATGTCATATTCAGTCATTCGACCAAAACCAGACGAGAAAGGAGAAACCATAGGGTGCAGTGGTGACTGGAGTTTAATTAAAATTTAGATCTGCCTTAAAGACAGGTCGGGCCGTGGACTGAACACACTACAAGAGAAATAAATTTATCAGGTAAGCATAAATTATGTTTTCTCTTGTTAAGTGTAGTCAGTCCACGGGTCATCCATTACTTATGGAATACCAATACCAAAGCTAAAGTACACGGATGAAGGGAGGGACAAGGCAGGAACATTAAACAGAAGGAACCACTGCCTGAAGTACCTTTCTCCCAAAAATAGCCTCCGAAGAAGCAAAAGTGTCAAATTTGTAAAATTTTGAAAAAGTGTGAAGTGAAGACCAAGTTGCAGCCTTGCAAATCTGTTCAACAGAGGCCTCATTTTTAAAGGCCCAGGTGGAAGCCACAGCTCTAGTAGAATGAGCTGTAATCCTTTCAGGAGGCTGCTGTCCAGCAGTCTCATAGGCTAAACGTATTATGCTACGAAGCCAAAAAGAGAGAGAGGTAGCCGAAGCCTTTTGACCTCTTCTCTGTCCAGAGTAAACGACAAACAGGGAAGAAGTTTGACGAAAATCTTTAGTTGCCTGCAAATAGAACTTCAGGGCACGGACTACGTCCAGATTATGCAAAAGTCGTTCCTTCTTTGAAGAAGGGTTAGGACACAGTGATGGAACAACAATCTCTTGATTGATATTCCTGTTAGTAACTACCTTAGGTAAGAACCCAGGTTTAGTACGCAGAACTACCTTGTCTGAATGAAAAATCAGATAAGGAGAATCACAATGTAAGGCAGATAACTCAGAGACTCTTCGAGCCGAGGAAATAGCCATCAAAAACAGAACCTTCCAGGATAACAGCTTGATATCAATGGAATGAAGGGGTTCAAAGGGAACGCCTTGAAGAACGTTAAGAACTAAGTTTAAGCTCCACGGCGGAGCAACAGTCTTAAACACAGGCTTAATCCTAGCTAAAGCCTGACAAAAAGCCTGAACGTCTGGAACTTCAGCCAGACGTTTGTGTAGAAGAATAGACAGAGCAGAAATCTGTCCCTTTAACGAACTAACAGATAAGCCCTTTTCTAAACCCTCTTGTAGAAAGGACAATATCCTAGGAATCCTAACCTTACTCCATGAGTAACACTTGGATTCGCACCAATATAAATATTTACGCCATATCTTATGGTAACAGGCTTCCTAGCCTGTATTAAGGTATCAATAACCGACTCCGAGAAGCCACGCTTTGATAGAATCAAACGTTCAATCTCCATGCAGTCAGCCTCAGAGAAATTAGATTTGGATGGTTGAAAGGACCCTGAATTAGAAGGTCCTGTCTCAGAGGCAGAGACCATGGTGGACAGGACGACATGTCCACTAGGTCTGCATACCAGGTCCTGCGTGGCCACGCAGGCGCTATCAGAATCACCGAAGCTCTCTCCTGTTTGATCTTGGCAATCAAACGAGGAAGCATCGGAAATGGTGGAAACACATAAGCCATGTTGAAGACCCAAGGGGCTGTCAGAGCATCTATCAGCACCGCTCCCGGGTCCCTGGACCTGGATCCGTAACAAGGAAGCTTGGCGTTCTGGCGAGACGCCATGAGATCCAGATCTGGTTTGCCCCAACGACGAATCAGTTGAGCAAAGACCTCCGGATGAAGTTCCCACTCCCCCGGATGAAAAGTCTGGCGACTTAGAAAATCCGCCTCCCAGTTCTCCACGCCTGGGATGTAAATCGCTGACAGGTGGCAAGAGTGAGACTCTGCCCAGCGAATTATCTTTGAGACTTCCAACATCGCTAGGGAACTTCTGGTTCCCCCTTGATGGTTGATGTAAGCCACTGTCGTGATGTTGTCCGACTGAAATCTGATGAACCTCAGAGTTGCTAACTGAGGCCAAGCTAGGAGAGCATTGAATATTGCTCTTAATTCCAAAATATTTATTGGGAGGAGTTTCTCCTCCTGAGTCCATAATCCCTGATTCTTCAGGGAGTTCCAGACTGCGCCCCAGCCTAGAAGGCTGGCGTCTGTTGTTACAATCGTCCAATCTGGCCTGCGAAAGGTCATCCCCTTGGACAGATGTGGCCGAGAAAGCCACCATAGAAGAGAATCTCTGGTCTCTTGATCCAGATTTAGTAGGGGGGACAAATCCGAGTAATCCCCGTTCCACTGACTTAGCATGCACAATTGCAGCGGTCTGAGATGCAGGCGCGCAAATGGTACTATGTCTATTGCCGCTACCATTAAGCCGATTACTTCCATGCACTGAGCTACTGACGGGTGTGGAATGGAATGAAGGACACGGCAAGCATTTAGAAGTTTTGATAACCTGGCCTCTGTCAGGTAAATTTTCATCTCTACAGAATCTATAAGAGTCCCTAGAAAGGGAACCCTTGTAAGTGGTAATAGAGAACTCTTTTCCACGTCCACCTTCCACCCATGCGACCTCAGAAATGCCAGAACTATCTCTGTATGAGACTTGGCAGTTTGAAAACTTGACGCTTGTATCAGAATGTCGTCTAGGTACGGAGTCACCGCTATGCCTCGCGGTCTTAGTACCGCCAGAAGTGAGCCCAGAACTTTTGTAAAGATTCTTGGAGCCGTAGCTAATCATAAGGGAAGAGCTACAAACTGGTAATGCCTGTCTAGGAAAGCAAATCTTAGGTACCGATAATGATCCTTGTGAATCGGTATGTGAAGGTAGGCATCCTTTAAGTCCACTGTGGTCATGTACTGACCCTCTTGGATCATGGGAAGGATGGTTCGAATAGTTTCCATTTTGAATGATGGAACTCTTAGGAATTTGTTTAGGATTTTTAAGTCCAAGATTGGTCTGAAGGTTCCCTCTTTCTTGGGAACCACAAATAGATTTGAATAGAATCCTTGCCCGTGTTCCGTCCGCGGAACTGGGTGGATCACCCCCATTAGTAAGAGGTCTTGTACACAGCGTAGAAACGCCTCTTTCTTTATTTGGTTTGCTGATAACCTTGAAAGATGAAATCTCCCTCGTGGAGGAGAAGTTTTGAAGTCCAGGAGATATCCCTGAGATATGATCTCCAACGCCCAGGGATCCTGGACATCTCTTGCCCAAGCCTGGGCGAAGAGAGAACGTCTGCCCCCCACTAGATCCGTTTCCGGATAGGGGGCCCTCTCTTCATGCTGTCTTAGGGGCAGCAGCAGGTTTCTTGGCCTGCTTGCCCTTGTTCCAGGACTGGTTAACTTTCCAGCCCTGCCTGTAACGAGCAACAGCTCCTTCCTGTTTTGGAGCAGAGGAAGTTGATGCTGCTCCTGCCTTGAAGTTAAAAAAAGGCACGAAAATTAGACTGTTTGACCTTTGATTTGGCCCTGTCCTGAGGTAGAGCATGGCCCTTACCTCCCGTAATGTCCGCTATAATTTCTTTCAAGCCGGGCCCGAATAAGGTCTGCCCTTTGAAAGGAATATTAAGCAATTTAGATGTCACGTCAGCTGACCAGGATTTAAGCCATAGCGCTCTGCGCGCTTGGATGGCGAATCCGGAGTTTTTAGCCGTAAGTTTGGTTAAATGTACGACGGCATCAGAAACAAATGCGTTAGCTAGCTTAAGTGCTTTAAGCTTGTTCATAATTTCATCCAATGGAGCTGTGCGAATGGCCTCTTCCAGAGACTCAAACCAGAATGCCGCCGCAGCAGTGACAGGCGCAATGCATGCAAGGGGCTGTAAGATAAAACCTTGTTGAACAAACATTTTCTTAAGGTAACCCTCTAATTCCTTATCTATTGGATCTGAAACGGCACAACTATCCTCCACCGGGATAGTGGTACGCTTAGCTAAAGTAGAAACTGCTCCCTCCACCTTAGGGACCGTCTGCCATAAGTCTCGTGTGGTGGCGTCTATAGGAAACATTTTCCTAAATATGGGAGGAGGGGAAAAAGGCACACCAGGTCTATCCCACTCCTTGCTAATAATCTCTGTAAGCCTTTTAGGTATAGGAAACACGTCAGTACACACCGGTACCGCATAGTATCTATCCAACCTACATAATTTTTCTGGAATTGCAACCGTGTTACAATCATTCAGAGCCGCTAATACCTCCCCTAGCAATATGCGGAGGTTCTCAAGCTTAAATTTAAAATTAGAAATCTCTGAATCCAGTCTCCCTGGATCAGATCCGTTACCCACAGAATGAAGCTCTCAGTCTTCATGTTCTGCAAACTGTGACGCAGTATCTGACATGGCTCTCACCTCATCCGCGCCCTCTGTCCTTAACCCAGAGCTATCGCGCTTGCCTCTTAATTCTGACAATTTAGATAATACTTCTGTCATAAAAGTAGCCATGTCTTGCAAAGTGATTTGTAAGGGCCTCCCTGATGTACTTGGCGCCACAAAATCACGCACCTCCTGAGCGGGAGGCGAGTTAGTCGGCATAACTTCCCCCTCGTTGTCTGGTGATAATTTCTTTACATGTAAAGATTGACTTTTATTTAAAGTAACATCAATGCAATTAGTACACAAATTTCTATTGGGCTCCACATTGGCCTTTAAACATAGTGAACAAAGAGATTCATCTGTGTCAGACATGTTTAAACAGACTAGCAATGAGACTAGCAAGCTTGGAAATACTTTTCTAAATAAATTTACAAGCAATATAAAAAACGCTACTGTGCCTTTAAGAAGCACAAAAAGCTGTCACAGTTGAAATAACAATGAACCAAAATAGTTATAGCAACCAATTTTTCACAGTAAATGTATTAAGTTAGCAAAGGATTGCACCCACCAGCAAATGGATGATTAACCCCTTAATACCCAAAAACGGATAACAATTTAATAATTAACCTTTTTATCACAGTCAAAACACACTGTCACAGGTCTGCTGTGACTGATTACCTCCCTCAAAATGAATTTTGAAGACCCCTGAGCTCTCTAGAGACGATCTGGATCATGGAGGATGAAGTAGACAGATTGTGACTGAATTTTTACTGCGCAAAAAAGCGCTAAAATAGGCCCCTCCCACTCATATTACAACAGTGGGGAAGCTCAGATAACTGTTTCTATGCAGAAAACAAAGATGGCCATGTGGTAAAAATCATGCCCCAATAAGTTTTATCACCAAGTACCTCACAAAAAACGATTAACATGCCAGTAAACGTTTTAAACATACATTTGAAAAGTTATGAAGTGTTATTAATAAGCCTGCTACCAGTCGCTTTTACTGCAGTTAAGGCTCATACATTATTTCAGTATTAACAGTATTTCAATTCCATTCCTTAGAAAAATACATTCAGTGTACACACACTCATCAGCCTAATACCAGTCGCTATCACTGCATTTAAGGCTGAACTTACGTTACATTGGTATCAGCAGTATTTTCTCAGTCAATTCCATTCCTCAGAAAAATAATTTACTGCACATACCTCATTTGCAGGGGGGTCCTGCATGCTATTCCCCTTTTCTGAAGTTACCTCACTCCTCAGATGAGAACAGCCAGTGGATCTTAGTTACGTCTGCTAAGATCATAGAAAACGCAGGCAGATTCTTCTTCTAATGCTGCCTGAGAACAAACAGCACACTCCGGTGCCATTTAAAATAAACTTTTGATTGAAGAAATAAACTAAGTTAAAAAACACCACAGACCTCTCACAGCGACCTATCTTTAGTTAGGCTGCAAGAGAATGACTGAATATGACATGTGAGGGGAGGAGCTATATAGCAGCTCTGCTTGGGTGATCCTCTTGCAGCTTCCTGTTAGGAAGAGATATATTCCATAAGTAATGGATGACCCGTGGACTGACTACACTTAACAAGAGAAAAGTGTATTTTTTTCCGTTTTTTTCCTCATATTTTATAATATTTTTAATAGTAAATTATAAGATATGATGAAAATAATGGTATCTTTAGAAAGTCCATTTAGTGGCGAGAAAAACGGTATATAATATGTGTGGGTACAGTAAATGAGTAAGAGGAAAATTACAGCTAAACACAAACACAGCAGAAATGTAAAAATAGCCCTGGTCCTTAAGGGAAAGAAATTGAAAAATGGCCTTGTCCTTAAGGGGTTAAAAAAAAAAAAAAAAAAGACTGAAAAATAAATATGGATGGTCATTAAAACTTTGCTAACACAACAAATCTAATGGTGGCCTAAGACTTTTGTACATTACTGAGTATGAGAGACCCACAGTTGCTGGGGAGTATCATTTACAAAGAAGACCGAAAAGACTCTTCACATCAGCTAAATGATACAGGGACATAGGAATTCCCTGTTATGTGCACAGCATTTCTGTAACGGGACTTCAGTCATAACTACCCTCAGGCATCAGTTGGACTCTGGTATTTTCCTACTGCAATCCTCTGCGTTAATACTTGGATGGGCTCTCTACTGGATACTGCTGCAGCAATATAGATTGGTAAGCCTGTGGAGGGTTGTTGCTTAAGGTGTCTTTGCACATCAGACACAGCCCAGAGGCTATTTGTTGGTACTCTGACACAGGTACACCATAGCCAGGGGACATAACCTGCTCCCCTCATGACACAATTTTTTCTCCATATCATGTCCCTAACGGTTCTACCATCATTGGAAACACTATCAGGGAAGCATTTGGCAACTTATGGGGTATTTATTTGAGCACTTTAAATATTTTGGTTTATGGCCCTTTTAAGAGAACCGGCAATGGCTTAGCGCATAATTTTGTAGTGGAGGCTCCGGTTAGGCTAGGTAACATGGTTTGTTAATTTTTTGGGGGGTTATTATGCTTGGTGCATTTTATTTTATCCAGAAAGAACCAAGTTTTTTTTCCTTAAAGGAATATGAAAGCCCCATTTTTTCTTTCATGGTTCAGATAGAGCATGCAATTTTAAGCAACTTTCTAATTTACTCCTATTATCAATTTTTTTCTTTGTTGTCTTGGTAACTATATTTGAAAAAACGGAGCTGGCCCATTTTTGGTTCAGCACCTGGGTAGCGCCTGCTGATTGGTGGCTACATTTAGACACCAATCAGCATGCCCTACCAAGGTGCTGAACCAAAAATGGGCTGGCTCCTAAGCTTACATTTTGTGGAAAAGGTGGCAACCCTAGTCCCCGCTCTTCCTTCGGTAAAGCATTTTGATGTCAGTGTGCTGCAGGCTGTGGCCATGTAGCAGCACACAAGTGAATAGAATATCACAGGTTGCACGTAGGGTAAGAGACCTTGAGCATTCTGGATACCAGTAGAGATGAGACACCAGGTGTGACACTCACCGCACCACTCTGTGTGTGTCTGTAACTAAAGGGAACGGGACAGAGCCCCCAAAGTTGTGATATAATAAGCCTGGAAATAAAACAGCACGTTGCACCAGTTGTGTCACATACTGCAAGTGCATTACTCTTCCACAGCAATAGAATAGTTCTAGTAGCACAGTATAGCAGCAAAGAATATGCTGTTACATACCACAGTCACCATGTGTTACAGCATGATAGAAATGACACACTGTGCTGTCATACAGTAAAACACTTGTGTCATACAATGTAAGCACACTACCTCAGTATAATACAATTGTCATATTCTGTTATTTAAGAATACTACACTAAAACAATATTGCAACCTATTAACACTTTTTACAACATTAAAGATCTGTGATAATACTTTAGGCACCACTAGCAATAACTCTTTAGTACGTTGTGTAGCTGCACAGCATTACAAAAATGCAGCAATAATGCATTTAGAGTTATAGAACCCAGTAATACAATACGGCACTCGCTCTCAAAAACAAACTCTTGACATCTTGTCCAAAATAGTAATACACATATTGTGCTACACAGGGGCAGTGTACTGTAAAATTATTCAATGACTTATAGCAGCTGCAGAGTATAAAATGTATGAGAAATCGTTTATGTAGGTTTCTTTTGTATATGAAGTAGCCAATTTTGTTCTTTTAAACCGCAACCCATTAAGGGCCAGATTACGAATGGAGCGCTATTTAGCTCTTTCAATAGAGCGCTAATTGTGCTAGAAGTAAACTTTTTGCGCACGTCGGGTTTCGTTTGTATTAGGAGTTGAAGTTAAAAAGTTATCGCTCTTGCTCTTAACCAGATGTGCGCAAAAAGCTGAACTTTGAATATCGCGCACAATAACCGATTCCCCAATAGAAGTCAATGGGAAAACAAAAAGTGGAAAAATAAATTGAACCACCTAACCCAATATACACTGCATCCACAACACACATTGCATTCACTACACACACACAGTAGTATAAAAAAGAAAAGAAAAAAATTTGGTTTAGTTTCGGCTAAGGGCATCCTGAATTTTCGGTTTCGGCATTTATCATTGCACAAGCAGTTCTGGTGAACTGCTTGTGCAACGCCGCCCGCTGCAGATTCACGGTCAATCGGCCGCTAGCAGGGGGTGTCAATCAACCCGATCGTATGAGATCGGGTGGATTGATGTCCGCAGCCTCAGAGGCAGCGGACGAGTTAAGGAGCAGCTGTCTAAAGACCATGAGGGATAACGGCACTAAGCTGGATTTCCCGCATGGCTATTGGCTAAGCGGTGGAAACGTCACCTCTCAGCCAAATAGCGTTCTGCCGTGGGCTGCCTTAGCAGCTCAGTGCAGCGAATGCTGCAAACAAAGGAGCTTTTAGAATTAAGTATTTTTTACTTCATGAATGAGTCCCCTTTATTTTTTCCAATGGTAAATCCTAGCATTTCACAAACGCTAGGATTTACCATCACTTTAATTAATTAAAGTTTATGTATTCTACATCTGATACTTACGTAATGTACAGAATTTTTAAAATTTGTATAAACTTATGTACAAGTTTCCAAATTTGGGATCTACCCTGAAAAATACTTTGGATATCAAGTGCTTTTTTTCTCTTTGAAGCAGAGTCCCCCTGATTGACCAGCGGTCCTATCTAAATGTTGTCTATGATCTTTAAGAGCGGCAACATTTATAAAAGGATTTGGGGCATAAATAATCCTAGTATCTGTGTAACCTCAGGAT
Organism: Bombina bombina; assembly: GCF_027579735.1. Classification (NCBI taxonomy): domain Eukaryota; kingdom Metazoa; phylum Chordata; class Amphibia; order Anura; family Bombinatoridae; genus Bombina; species Bombina bombina. Next base: position 534,485,853 of record NC_069501.1, on the reverse strand, counting down.
CAAGGTTTTTACCCCAATCTGTTCTTTGTCCAATAGGGATTTAAATTCCTGTCCTGGATTTAATATCCTAAACATAGTGGTCAGGATTCCCATTTTAGTTTATTGCTATTATAGACTTATCTGCATATCCCTATATACAGGGATTACTTTCAATTCCTGAAATTGGTATATCTGCAAAACTCTGCCAGTTTGCCACTCTGTCTGGAATACACTCTTGCTGGTGATCAGAATATTTCAGTTGCTCCTTTTCTGGCTGATATCTAGTGCAAGCTTATTTGCTGTCAACGGCTATTGCTCATACTCTCAAACCTCTGTCTTACTAGACAATAGTTGGAGTATCAATGTACCTAAAGCTCCTAATATCCTGCTATGAGGTTAGCATTTACAGAGTCATAAGACTCAATCTTTATGCATCTGTTTTCCTTTTTTCATTTTCTTGGTATCCATTAGATACCAAGATGAGCATAATTGTTAAGTCAATGATATGAGGCATATAACTGCAGCTAATTCCCTGCTCCTGAGCCTACCTAGGTGTGCTCTTCAACAAATGATACTAAGAGAACAAATCAAATTAGATAATAGACGTAAATTATAAAATGGTTTAAAAGTATACGCTTTATCTGTGTGATTCAAGGGACAGGAAACGCAAACATTTTCTTTTATGATTCAGGCAGCTCCAGCGCAACAGTGCACAAGGAGGAGCTAGGCAGCAAAACATATCTGGTGATCCAATGACATGAGGCATACATGTGTTACTAGCTAGCTCCCAGTAGTGTATGACTGCTCCTAAGTCTACCTAGGTATGCTTTCCAACAAAGGATACAAAAAGAACAAGATTGCATGTTCCATCTGAATCAAGAAGGTTTAATTTTGACTTTTGTGTCCCTTTGAAATATCTGTATAATACAACCTGATTGGATATCCGTAAAAGAAAAAGAAACTTTGATAAGCAACTCTTAAAATTGCTTGTTCAGTCTGATCCATATCAGTTTGTGACATGTCCCTTCTATATTGAAAATTCCCTTAAAGCATTCGGCACACAATATTGGCAAGCTCACTAACAGGAGGACGTTCTATGGAAACAAAAGAAACTACAGAGTATGTATATACCATTTTATTGGTCGTGTGAAAACATGCTGACATGATAGCTTTGTAACAGGAGCTTAAAGCTACAGGATGCTGACCTCAACAGCACATTATATATATTTTTTTATTATTAACCAGATCTCAGACCTTTCACGTTCAGACATTGCAATCCACCTGTCTTCGCTTTAGTCTAAATAAGCTATAAAGCGAAACAAAAAGTGGAACGTGTCCGTACTAGATCAGGGAATTCTGACAAATATTTGGCAAAGAATAAATGTGCAAGGCAGGATCACGTGAGCAACAGTCACATAGAGGGGTGCAAATCAACTGCCTTCTCATTAGTAATGCAGAAACCTGTACCAATTCCAAAACAAACTGCACAAAGCATGTGGTTACTTATTGTTCATCTTTAATAAACAAGAACAGGTGGAAGCCGCCAGTGCTTCTTTACAGAACATTTAACATGAGAGTAGGTATAAGGTGAAGTAAAAGGCAAACTCAGCTAAATTTTGCTTTGGAAAAGTCCATTTCAGGATGTTGCTCCATGAACCTGCAATAAGAAAAAATAAATAAAAAGTGTAATAGGATTTAAAGTTTGAAACATTTCTTTTGGATAATGTTCTAGATCCCACCCAATCATTGTTATTACTACATTCTAAATGAAATAAAGTATTTCAGGGACAGTAAAACAAGCCAAAGGTGTATTAGTTTAATTGTAGTTTTCACTAAATAATACTATACTGCTTAGTTGTTAGACTGAAGACACTGTGGTTGCCACACAAGTAAATCATTTCACATAACATCCACCAACAAACCCAAAGGATTCCGCCCCCCCTCTTCTTTACAGGGACGGCTGGTTCTACCAACCCAATGGTGACCGCCTCTTACACGGTGCACGCTTGCCGTTTATGTTTTGCTCATGTGCAAATCTTCCATTAGCCTCTGCAATATACACAGTGAATTGTAATCCACTCTTTATATAGTATTGTAAACATGCAGGCAAAATGGGAGCATGCGCTGTTACTATAGGGGCAGACGGTCACATTTTGATTGACAGTACCAACTGTTTTCTAAGAAAAGGAAGGAAAAAAAAAACAAAAAAAACTTCATGAGCGGCCAAGGAGATCCCACATTTCGTACATGATTTTTTTTTGCAGCCATAGCGATTTTAGGCTAACTAAGCAGCACATTATATTAAAAACATAATTTATGCTTACCTGATAAATTTATTTCTCTTGTAGTGTAGTCAGTCCACGGGTCATCCATTACTTATGGAATATATCTCTTCCTAACAGGAAGCTGCAAGAGGATCACCCAAGCAGAGCTGCTATATAGCTCCTCCCCTCATATGTCATATTCAGTCATTCGACCAAAACCAGACGAGAAAGGAGAAACCATAGGGTGCAGTGGTGACTGGAGTTTAATTAAAATTTAGATCTGCCTTAAAGACAGGGCGGGCCGTGGACTGACTACACTACAAGAGAAATAAATTTATCAGGTAAGCATAAATTATGTTTTTTCTTGTTAAGTGTAGTCAGTCCACGGGTCATCCATTACTTATGGAATACCAATACCAAAGCTAAAGTACACGGATGAAGGGAGGGACAAGGCAGGAACATTAAACAGAAGGAACCACTGCCTGAAGTACCTTTCTCCCAAAAATAGCCTCCGAAGAAGCAAAAGTGTCAAATTTGTAAAATTTTGAAAAAGTGTGAAGCGAAGACCAAGTTGCAGCCTTGCAAATCTGTTCAACAGAGGCCTCATTTTTAAAGGCCCAGGTGGAAGCCACAGCTCTAGTAGAATGAGCTGTAATCCTTTCAGGAGGCTGCTGTCCAGCAGTCTCATAGGCTAAACGTATTATGCTACGAAGCCAAAAAGAGAGAGAGGTAGCCGAAGCCTTTTGACCTCTTCTCTGTCCAGAGTAAACGACAAACAGGGAAGAAGTTTGACGAAAATCTTTAGTTGCCTGCAAATAGAACTTCAGGGCACAGACTACGTCCAGATTATGCAAAAGTCGTTCCTTATTTGAAGAAGGGTTAGGACACAATGATGGAACAACAATCTCTTGATTGATATTCCTGTTAGTAACTACCTTAGGTAAGAACCCAGGTTTAGTACGCAGAACTACCTTGTCTGAATGAAAAATCAGATGAGGAGAATCACAATGTAAGGCAGATAACTCAGAGACTCTTCGAGCCAAGGAAATAGCCATCAAAAACAGAACCTTCCAGGATAACAGCTTGATATCAATGGAATGAAGGGGTTCAAATGGAATGCCTTGAAGAACGTTAAGAACTAAGTTTAAGCTCCACGGCAGAGCAACAGTCTTAAACACAGGCTTAATCCTATCTAAAGCCTGACAAAAAGCCTGAACGTCTGGAACTTCAGCCAGACGTTTGTGTAGAAGAATAGACAGAGCAGAAATCTGTCCCTTTAACGAACTAGCAGATAAGCCCTTTTCTAAACCCTCTTGTAGAAAGGACAATATCCTAGGAATCCTAACCTTACTCCATGAGTAACACTTGGATTCGCACCAATATAAATATTTACGCCATATCTTATGGTAAATTTTTCTGGTAACAGGCTTCCTAGCCTGTATTAAGGTATCAATAACCGACTCCGAGAAGCCACGCTTTGATAGAATCAAGCGTTCAATCTCCATGCAGTCAGCCTCAGAGAAATTAGATTTGGATGGTTGAAAGGACCCTGAATTAGAAGGTCCTGTCTCAGAGGCAGAGACCACGGTGGACAGGACGACATGTCCACTAGGTCTGCATACCAGGTCCTGCGTGGCCACGCAGGCGCTATCAGAATCACCGAAGCTCTCTCCTGTTTGATCTTGGCAATCAAACGAGGAAGCATCGGAAATGGTGGAAACACATAAGCCATGTTGAAGACCCAAGGGGCTGTCAGAGCATCTATCAGCACCGCTCCCGGGTCCCTGGACCTGGATCCGTAACAAGGAAGCTTGGCGTTCTGGCGAGACGCCATGAGATCCAGATCTGGTTTGCCCCAACGATGAATCAGTTGAGCAAAGACCTCCGGATGAAGTTCCCAGTTCTCCACGCCTGGGATGTAAATCGCTGACAGGTGGCAAGAGTGAGACTCTGCCCAGCGAATTATCTTTGAGACTTCCAACATCGCTAGGGAACTTCTGGTTCCCCCTTGATGGTTGATGTAAGCCACAGTCGTGATGTTGTCCGACTGAAATCTGATGAACCTCAGAGTTGCTAACTGAGGCCAAGTTAGGAGAGCATTGAATGGGAGGAGTTTCTCCTGCGTCCATAATCCCTGAGCCTTCAGGGAGTTCCAGACTGCGCCCCAGCCTAGAAGGCTGGCGTCTGTTGTTACAATCGTCCAATCTGGCCTGCGAAAGGTCATCCCCTTGGACAGATGTGGCCGAGAAAGCCACCATAGAAGAGAATCTCTGGTCTCTTGATCCAGATTTAGTAGGGGGGACAAATCTGAGTAATCCCCGTTCCACTGACTTAGCATGCACAATTGCAGCGGTCTGAGATGCAGGCGTGCAAATGGTACTATGTCCATTGCCGCTACCATTAAGCCGATTACTTCCATGCACTGAGCTACTGACGGGTGTGGAATGGAATGAAGGACACGGCAAGCATTTAGAAGTTTTGATAACCTGGCCTCTGTCAGGTAAATTTTCATCTCTACAGAATCTATAAGAGTCACTAGAAAGGGAACCCTTGTAAGTGGTAATAGAGAACTCTTTTCCACGTTCACCTTCCACCCATGCGACCTCAGAAATGCCAGAACTATCTCTGTATGAGACTTGACAGTTTGAAAACTTGACGCTTGTATCAGAATGTCGTCTAGGTACGTCTAGGTCTTAGTACCGCCAGAAGTGAGCCCAGAACTTTTGTAAAGATTCTTGGAGCCGTAGCTAATCCGAAGGGAAGAGCTACAAACTGGTAATGCCTGTCTAGGAAAGCAAATCTTAGGTACCGATAATGATCCTTGTGAATCGGTATGTGAAGGTAGGCATCCTTTAAGTCCACTGTGGTCATGTACTGACCCTCTTGGATCATGGGAAGGATGGTTCGAATAGTTTCCATTTTGAATGATGGAACTCTTAGGAATTTGTTTAGGATTTTTAAGTCCAAGATTGGTCTGAAGGTTCCCTCTTTCTTGGGAACCACAAATAGATTTGAATAGAATCCTTGCCCGTGTTCCGTCCGCGGAACTGGGTGGATCACCCCCATTAGTAAGAGGTCTTGTACACAGCGTAGAAACGCCTCTTTCTTTATTTGGTTTGCTGATAACCTTGAAAGATGAAATCTCCCTCGTGGAGGAGAAGTTTGAAGTCCAGGAGATATCCCTGAGATATGATCTCCAACGCCCAGGGATCCTGGACATCTCTTGCCCAAGCCTGGGCGAAGAGAGAAAGTCTGCCCCCCACTAGATCCGTTTCCGGATAGGGGGCCCTCTCTTCATGCTGTCTTAGGGGCAGAAGCAGGTTTCTTGACCTGCTTGCCCTTGTTCCAGGACTGGTTAACTTTCCAGCCCTGTCTGTAACGAGCAACAGCTCCTTCCTGTTTTGGAGCGGAGGAAGTTGATGCTGCTCCTGCCTTGAAGTTACGAAAGGCACGAAAATTAGACTGTTTGGCCTTTGATTTGGCCCTGTCCTGAGGTAGAGCATGGCCCTTACCTCCCGTAATGTCCGCTATAATTTCTTTCAAGCCGGGCCCGAATAAGGTCTGCCCTTTGAAAGGAATATTAAGCAATTTAGATTTAGAAGTCACGTCAGCTGACCAGGATTTAAGCCATAGCGCTCTGCGCGCTTGGATGGCGAATCCTGAGTTCTTAGCCGTAAGTTTGGTTAAATGTACGACGGCTTCAGAAACAAATGCGTTAGCTAGCTTAAGTGCTTTAAGCTTGTTCATAATTTCATCCAATGGAGCTGTGCGAATGGCCTCTTCCAGAGACTCAAACCAGAATGCCGCCGCAGCAGTGACAGGCGCAATGCATGCAAGGGGCTGTAAGATAAAACCTTGTTGAACAAACATTTTCTTAAGGTAACCCTCTAATTTCTTATCCATTGGATCTGAAAAGGCACAACTATCCTCCACCGGGATAGTGGTACGCTTAGCTAAAGTAGAAACTGCTCCCTCCACCTTAGGGACCGTCTGCCATAAGTCTCGTGTGGTGGCGTCTATAGGAAACATTTTCCTAAATATGGGAGGAGGGGAAAAAGGCACACCAGGTCTATCCCACTCCTTGCTAATAATCTCTGTAAGCCTTTTAGGTATAGGAAACACGTCAGTACACACCGGTACCGCATAGTATCTATCCAACCTACATAATTTTTCTGGAATTGCAACCGTGTTACAATCATTCAGAGACGCTAATACCTCCCCTAGCAATATGCGGAGGTTCTCAAGCTTAAATTTAAAATTAGAAATCTCTGAATCCAGTCTCCCTGGAACAGATCCGTCACCCACAGAATGAAGCTCTCCGTCTTCATGTTCTGCAAACTGTGACGCAGTATCTGACATGGCTCTCACCTCATCCGCGCGCTCTGTCCTTAACCAAGAGCTATCGCGCTTGCCTCTTAATTCTGGCAATTTAGATAATACTTCTGTCATAACAGTAGCCATGTCTTGCAAAGTGATTTATAAGGGCCTCCCTGATGTACTTGGCGCCACAAAATCACGCACCTCCTGAGCGGGAGGCGAAGGTACTGACACGTGAGGAGAGTTAGTCGGCATAACTTCCCCCTCGTTGTCTGGTGATAATTTCTTTACATGTAAAGATTGACTTTTATTTAAAGTAACATCAATGCAATTAGTACACAAATTTCTATTGGGCTCCACATTGGCCTTTAAACATAGTGAACAAAGAGATTCATCTGTGTCAGACATGTTTAAACAGACTAACAATGAGACTAGCAAGCTTGGAAATACTTTTCTAAATAAATTTACAAGCAATATAAAAAACGCTACTGTGCCTTTAAGAAGCACAAAAAGCTGTCACAGTTGAAATAACAATGAACCAAAATAGTTATAGCAACCAATTTTTCACAGTAAATGTATTAAGTTAGCAAAGGATTGCACCCACCAGCAAATGGATGATTAACCCCTTAATACCCAAAAACGGATAACAATTTAATAATTAACGTTTTTCTCACAGTCAAAACACACTGTCACAGGTCTGCTGTGACTGATTACTTCCCTCAAAATGAATTTTGAAGACCCCTGAGCTCTCTAGAGACGATCTGGATCATGGAGGATGAAGTAGACAGATTGTGACTGAATTTTTACTGCACAAAAAAGCGCTAAAATAGACCCCTCCCACTCATATTACAACAGTGGGGAAGCTCAGATAACTGTTTCTATGCAGAAAACAAAGATGGCCATGTGGTAAAAATCATGCCCCAATAAGTTTTATCACCAAGTACCTCACAAAAAACGATTAACATGCCAGTAAACGTTTTAAACATACATTTGAAAAGTTATGAAGTGTTATTAATAAGCCTGCTACCAGTCGCTTTTACTGCAGTTAAGGCTCATACATTATTTCAGTATTAACAGTATTTTCAGAGTCAATTCCATTCCTTAGAAAAATACATTCAGTGTACACACACTCATCAGCCTAATACCAGTCGCTATCACTGCATTTAAGGCTGAACTTACGTTACATTGGTATCAGCAGTATTTTCTCAGTCAATTCCATTCCTCAGAAAAATAATTTACTGCACACACCTCATTTGCAGGGGGGCCCTGCATGCTATTCCCCTTTTCTGAAGTTACCTCACTCCTCAGATGAGAACAGCCAGTGGATCTTAGTTACGTCTGCTAAGATCATAGAAAACGCAGGCAGATTCTTCTTCTAATGCTGCCTGAGAACAAACAGCACACTCCGGTGCCATTTAAAATAACAAACTTTTGATTGAAGAAATAAACTAAGTTAAAAAACAACACAGACCTCTCACAGCGACCTATCTTTAGTTAGGCTGCAAGAGAATGACTGAATATGACATGTGAGGGGAGGAGCTATATAGCAGCTCTGCTTGGGTGATCCTCTTGCAGCTTCCTGTTAGGAAGAGATATATTCCATAAGTAATGGATGACCTGTGGACTGACTACACTTAACAAGAGAAAACTAATTTTTTGAATGTGAGAACTTTTGGATTGTTTCCTGTCCCTTTAAATAAAAAATTATGTATGAAACTGAGCAATTAAAATAATTAAGATCTTAGCGATATCACCAGTTAAGCATGCTGATCAAAATATCTGCTGTGGAAAAGCCTAGATTCCCAGTGCTGATGTTTTCTTGGAGAAGCAGCTGGTACACAAGTATCTACAAGGAGTGGCACACAATCTATCATACCCAGTTTGCAAATAGATCGATGTAAACATTTCCATAGTGACAGCTTTTTATATGTGGCAATTTCGTATACTTTGTATAATAGGGGGTTTACAGACCCTCAGTAGATTGCTCAAAATCTTCCCATCCCCCCTTTGCTTAGATTTAAAATTATCATCACCATCAGTCCTATTAGGTACCAGTAAGACTTCAAAATATACAGATGGCTTGGTTTTATTTACATGTGAAAGCTGAAAGACGAGTCATATTTATTTCTATAAAAATAACAAATACACACGCTAGCTTTAACTAGTGCTATTTTTGCTGCTGTTTTTGAGCAAACATGGAGATATTGAAAATGGCGATAGTTAAAAGGGACATGAAACCCCTTTTTTTTTTTTAACTTTACCAATATACTTCTAGTATCCATTTTGCTTCATTCTCTTTGTATCATTTGTTAAAGAACAGGCTCAGGAGTTAAACAAATATGGTGCGTCAATAACAAGAGACATATGTACCGCCCCCAATCAGCAGCAAACACTAGTGCATTGCTGCTCCTGAGCCTAACTAGTAATCCTCTTCAACAAATGATACCAAGAGAACAAATAATATGATAATAGAAATAAAGTTGCTTAAAATTGCCAGTTGTATCTGAATCATGAAAGTTTACATTTTGACTTGACTGTTCTTTAAAGGGGTAGAAAACACCTTGAGAGTGTAACATAAAGACTGAAAATAAATTGGCTTCAGCAGAGCTAAGAACTGCAAAACAAAGTGTGTTTTGCAAACATAATGATCGTGGCTAGCTGTCTCTTCTCCAGAAGCAATTCTGGATTAGCTCCTCCAAGTAAGGCAAATGCTGGTTGGAGTTTGGTTAAAAAAACAATTGCAGCAATTAAGTTATTAGTGAATAATAAAAAATAAAAAAAAATCAACTTCAGTTATGTTAATTTATTGTACAACTGAAAGAAAATATTGTAATTACAAGGTATTTACTGTCCCCCTAACAAATGACTAATAACCCCTTTGAATCTAGTTAAGATAACATTACACTCACTTTTTCAGAATATCCTGTTTCTTCTGTTCCTCTGAAGTTGGGAGCCCCATAGATTTCTGCCGCTGATCATACATCATTTTTTCTACCATACTGCGCGTTTCACCATCCAAATCTGAAAGCTGTAAGATTATAAAGCAAAAGGTAAAACTGGTAGAAAGATACTCATACAGCAACTGCTGAACTGTACAATGTGCTTCTGTTTTATATGCAGAGCTGGCTAAACACACTTAAAGGGATGTGAAGCCCAAAAAACTAAATTTATGCTTACCTGATAAATTTATTTATTTCCGGGCATGGAGAGTCCACAAAGTCATTCCAATTACTAGTGGGATATTCAACTCCTGGCCAGCAGGAGGAAGCAAAGAGCACCCCAGCAAAGTTGTTAAGTGCAACTTCCCTTACCCATAATCCCCAGTCATTCAGCCGAAAGAAAATGGAAAAAGAAGAAACACAAGAAAAACTGCCAAATTATAACAATAAATAAATAAAAAAAAAAGGGGGAGGACGGGGTCATGGACTCTCCATGCCCGGAAAGAAAGACATTTATCAGGTTAGCATAAATTTTGTTTTCTTTCCTATGGCATGGAGAGTCCACAACGTTATTCCAATGACTAGTGGGAACCAATACCCAAGCTAGAGGACACGGAATGAACAAGGCAGGAGGACCTAAACACCACCGCTTGAAGATCCTTTCTCCCAAAAGAAGCCTCAGCCGAGGCAAAAGTATCAAATTTGTAGAATTTTGAAAAAGTATGCAAAGAGGACCATGTTGCTGCCTTGCAAATTGTTCCACAGAAGATTCATTTTTGAAAGCCCAAGATGAGGAGACATCCCTAGTGAAATGAGCCGTGATTCTCATAAGCAAAACGAATCACACTTCTTAACCAGAGGGAAAGAGTAGTAGAAGTGGCCTTCTGACCCTTTCGCTTTCCAGAGAAAACAACAAACAGGGCAGAAGATTGCCGAAAATCCTTAGTAGCTTGTAAGTAAAATTTCTGAGCACGTACAACATCCAAGTTATGCAAAAGACGTTCCTTATGAGAAGGAGGATTAGGACAGAGAGAAGGAACAACAATTTCCTGATTAATGTTTCGATCCGACACCACCTTAGGGAGAAACCCCAATTTAGTACGAAGGAGCGCCTTATCTGCATGAGAAATAAGGTACGGGGAATCACACTGCAGAGCTGAAATCTCAGAAACTCTGCAGGCAGAAAAATTAGCAAGAAGAAACAAAACCTTCCAAGATAACAATTTTATATCAACAACATGCACAGGCTCAAACGGAGCCTGCTGCAAAACTTTAAGAACTAGGTAAAGGCTCCAAGGAGGAGCAACAGGTTTAAACACAGGCCTGATTCTGACCAGGGCCTGAACAAAAGCTTGAACATCTGGTAATTCTGCCAGACATTTGTGCAAAAGGATAGACAGAGCAGAAATCTGACCTTTCAGAGTACAGGTGGCCCACGGTTTAAGCCGGTTCAATTTGCACCGTTTCAGAATAACAACCTTTTTTTCAGTCATGTGACTGCTATTGAAAAGTATTGAGAAGCATTGCATTGATTAAAATAGCCAGTAGGTGGAGCTGTCCGCTTGTGTTGCAGCAAAGATATGCAAAGCCAAGCACACAAACAGGCTGGAATTAATTAGTCTAGCTAGACATGAGCTATCGAGCAGCTTTCATAGGAACAAGATCTTCCTGTCTATAAATCAGTCCAGATTGGAATGCATAGAAAGAACTGTTTGCAGAAAAATGCATGTGTTGTGTGATTATTTTATAAGGTTTATAATGCCGTTTAGCAAATGTTTTTGTTAATTTAACTTAGTTTAATTATATATTCTGTGTTGTGTGATTATTTGATACTGTTTATAATGCTGTTTAGCATTTAAAGTCTTTATTTCAAAGCTTTAAAAATAATGTATTAGGTGTCACTTATGACAATTTTGAGAGGGGCCTGGAACCCAACTACCTCACTTCCCATTGACTTACATTACAAAGGGAGGAAACAGGTATGTTAGCCTGAAATCCCAAGGAACCACCAGAGCATCTATCAAGGCGGCTTGAGGATCTCTTGACCTTGAACCGTACTTTGAAAGCTTGGCATGTTAATGAGACACCATCAGATCCAACTCCGGAACCCCCCACCTGAAGGTTATCCTGGAGAACATTTCCGGAGGCTCTCCCCGGGATGAAAAGTATGTCTGCTCAGAAAATCTGCTTCTCAATTGTCCACTCCTGGAATGTGGATGGCAGATAGACAATCGTGAGCTTCCACCTACTGCAGAATGCAAGACACCTCCTTCATGGCCAAGGAACTATGAGTTCCTCCCTGGTGGTTGATGCAAGCCACTGAGGCGATGTTGTCCGACTGGAATCTGATAAACCGGACTAAAGATAATTGAGGGCAAGCTGTCAAGGCATTGAAGATTGCTCTCAACTCTAAGATGTTTATGGGAAGAGAAGACTCTTCCCGAGACCACAGACCCTGAGCTTTAAGAGAACCCCAAACATGGATGATAGGTCCTTTACGCAATTTATGAAGGCCTCCCTCTTTATCTGTTTGTGAGGTTAGTCTTGACAGGAGAAATCTGCCCCTTGTAGGGCAAGACTTGAATCCTATTTTAAAACCCTGGGATAGTATGTCCACAGCCCATGGATCTGGGACATTGCGTATCCAAACATGTTGGAAAAGAGAAAGTCTGCCCTCCACCTGATCCAAAAATCGGATTGAGGGCAGACCCTTCATGCTGATTTAGAGTCAGCGGAAGGCTTTTTGTTTTGTTTTCCCTTGTTCCAGGGCTGGCTGGATTTCCAAGTGGACCTGGGTTGGTCTGGTTTGGAAGAGGTGGACTTCAGTCCTTTAAAGTTGCGAAAGGAATTAAAATTATAAGTCTGTCGACCCTTAGGTCTATTCTTCTTGTCCTGAGGTAGTAGTGATTCCTGTAGAAGACAGAAACAAAGAGGCGCAAAATAGGACAGTACCGTCTAGTACCACAACAGCACAGCACAATAGAGGTGTTTCCCCCTATAATAATCTACTCACAAGAGCAGCGGCACAACTGGAGTGCCGGACACAGCAGGACGGGACTATAGTGAGTCGCCCGACAGACACGCCAAACATGGGAGGTGAGAACCCAGGATGTCCGACAGCCCGCAAGATCCACTCCAAAATCAATCAGCAATCAGCCAGAGAGGTGTAGTGATACACCGGTCCCGGATACGTGATTAGAATGTGGCCAAAGCAGGACAGGACATGCAGGATATAGTGGATAGTATCATTATAACAGAGCAAGCAGGTGGTAGATAAAAGACTATTTATTAAAAGTCCATTAAAATCAGCAACGCGTTTCTCAGCTAATAACTAGCCATTTCATCAGGCTGTATAAAATACCTAACTCCTCTTGCTCTATATAAATGCTACATGATCCAATAGAAGGGCAGAATACCACACACACCCTCCCATAGGTGCGGCGATGTGTAAAGATGACTTGTCCAATCACAGACTACAAATAACAAACCTCAGAGGGGTGTGTGATGATACCGCCCACCGGTATAGATCTATGGCATTTAAAAAAAAACAAAAAAACGAAAGCAGCTACATTTACAGTGTAAAATACATATGTACACTGTTGGTATTCAAACTAATAAATGGAGACGCACATAAATACATTCAATACAATACATAATACAAATAATATCATAGTACAATTCATAATCTAAACAAAATATTCAATGAACATTGGCATAGAAGCATTAGGAATGCAAACTCGAATAGGCGGGAGAGGAAATCTCATCCAATCACGACTTATAATCAGACCACCCGAGGGGGTGTGTGTGAGCCCGCCACCCGTCGAAAAGGGACCTACATCTTCTATATAACAATTCATTAAAAAATCTGTAAACAGATGGTATCAGACCCATAAAAATATAAAAACACAAAATAATACTCAGATAGTAATAATAAAAAATATTTAAAAAAAAAAAAAAAAAATAGAAAATATATAAATATGTTGACAAATTTAGACAGAGAGAAAAACCCACCAAACATCTAACCTAGATCACTGGAAAGCAGCTAGTTCTATATTCAGATTTAGACCCGCAGGGTGCAAGTTCTTAAGTACATGAATCCACTAGGTTTCTCTCTGCCTAAGCCTGGACAATCTATTATACAGATGGGATTTTGGTACTAATTCAATCGGGATGATAGAGAAACATCCAGAATCGCCATTATGTAGCAAATTACAGTATCTCGGAACACTGTGTTTCTTGTTATTATTTTTCATGTTATGTATGTGCTCCGACCATGATACTGAGCCTTCTACAGGTACGACCAACGTACTGTATCCCACAGACACATGAAAGTAAATATACCACATAATGCGAAGCACATGATATATGACTAATAATAGGATTAATGTGATATGAGGTAGGACAGATCCCTTTCCACCCATAATCTCTGAAATGATCTCCACCAGACCGGGCCCAAACAAAGTCTTACACTTATAAAGGTAAAACCAAAAGATTGGCCTTTGAAGAAACATCAGCCGACCAAGATATTAACCATAGAGCTCTGCGAACTAGCACAGTGAAGCTAGACATTTTAGCTCCCAGTCTAATAACCTGCATTTTCGCATCACAGATATAGGTATTGGCCAGTTTAAGAGCTTTGATCATATCTTGGATCTCCTCTACCGTAGTCTCTTCTGAAATAAGATCAGGCAATACTCGCCGCAGGTTGCCACTGTAAACCCTGAAGGATGCACATCTTTTTTTTAAGTAAGCCTCCAGCTTCTTATCCATTGGATCCTTAAAAGAACAATGTTAAAGTTTTAGATGAGCATGAGGAACAAAATTGCATTGGTAAAACAATTTGAGCCTCTAAACATAGTAAGCATTTATCAACAGACATAGACTGATCTAATTCTGAACCCATAATTACAGAATTTAGCTTTTAAAACATTTTGTAAAAGAAAATAAATCTTTAAATTTTAATAGAATTTTAGAGAGCAATAAAAAGATCCTTCAAAGCAACCTCAGATTGCCTGAAGCTCCTACCAGACAGGATTGACACCCCATTAGTCAAAGGAAACGAAACCTTCCTGTAAGGATCTTCTCCTCTTAGAACAGAACGATCCGTTGAAGAGAAAAATGTCAAAAACATAAATCCGACAGAGCTCCACAATGCGATACACTTCAACGCAATGCAAGCTCACTAAGCTCCGATATACTGGAAGTGCAGGCGTCCCGTGAGCGGATCGAAAGATTAACTGCGCAACTTGAAAGATCGTAAAAAAGTAAATGGCTCAGTTTATTTAAATAAGCCTCTCTGAACTGTATTCTCATCATCTAAATATGTCAGTCACATGAATACACTAATAAATTGCCCTGTATTCCGCTAATTTAATCAGAATGCTGCATCACTCCTCTATCGATTCACAATAAAGGTTAAAAATCCCCTAACCAAATAATGTCTCTCACAACACCTTTAACCCATACAGTGTCATATCCTCCAAAGAATGTATCCTTAACTAATAAGGCTATCTATGTCCCAATTGTGCCATAATCTGTCCAAAATAAGTATCCTTAAATAAAAAGGATATCTATGTCCCAATTTGGATCCGATAAGTGCTGCTGTCCTTCAATACCTAGAAGGCAAAGGCACTTACCTTAGATTCAGCTGCAGGACAGATGCTGCTACATAGGTGTGACAGGCACTTTGCTCCCTTTCATGGACATGTAGGAAAAGAAAGAACAGAGTAACTAACTCTGGCTTTCTACAAAGGGGTAGCAAAATGTTATAAGTAAAGCAAAGACTACCTCGCCGCCTTTTAACTGCTAAAAGCCACAACTACTCTTACTAAAGAGATTGACATAGACAGAGCTAGACACCAAATCCTTGCTTGCAGGGAAAAAGTACCCATAAAAGGATTAAATATCTTCAGACACCATCTTCACACATCCTACATTTACAGAGGCAAAGAGAAGGAATGGGGATTATGGGTAAGGGAAGTTACACTTAACAGCTTTGCTGGGGTGCTCTTTGCTTCCTTCTGCTGGCCAGGAGTTGAATATCCCACTAGTAATTGGAATGACGTTGTGGACTCTCCATGCCATAGGAAAGAAACTTTTTGTGATTCAGACAGAGCATATCATTTTTAAAAAGTTTCCAATTTACTTCTATTATCAAGTTTGCTTAAAGGGACACTGAAGGCAAAAAATAAATTTAAAAAAAATAGCATAATACAAATAACGTTAAAAAAACAATACACTTATTAATGTACTGTCTGTTTAAATTGTTTACTGTTTTGCCGCAATGATTATTTCAATCTTTTATTATTTTCCAAACCCCTCCGGGGGTACCAGTTCACAGCATCCTATCCTGGATGACAACCCAAGTATTAATGTGGCGGACTTTATCTGCAATGCGTATGCGCAAACTTCAGAAACGTCACTCACTGTTTCTCTGTATTCAAAGCAGCAGACCCGCTCTGCAATAGATAGAGTGGGTGTGCTGCTTTCAATGCAGGGAAACAGTGAATGGCGTAGCTGCACTGAAAAGGTGAGTGCTGTGCGTTAGTATAGTGTGTCCGTTAGAATACTTCAGGCAGCATCGGCTTCACGAGACAAATTGCGCATGCGCTAGATGACAAACAAGAAGATTTATTATATTCATAGAATAGGGATCCTATTGGCGGATTATAATGGCAATTGTACAGCCCATATTAGTGGGTTGTCTGGACTGATATCATTAGAAGAAAATAAAAATAGATTTTATATATGGTACACTCATCGTTGGACAATGAAAGTAGGGGCATTTTATAACTTTATTCATTAGAAAACCATTTTCATATTCGTAATACACCAAAAAAACCTTTAAAGGGACATGAAACACAATATGTTTCTTTCATAATTCAGATAGAACACACCATTTTAAACAACTTCCCAATTTACTTATATTATCAATTTTGCTTCATTCTCTTGGTATCCTTTTTTTGAAGGTGCAGCAATACACAAATGGAGCTAGCTGAAACCATAGGTTAACCAATAACAAGAAGCATCTATGTGCAGCCCTTAATCAACAGCTAGCTCCCAGCTCCTGAGTTCACCTAGGTATCCTTTTCGACAAAGAAAACCAAGAGAATGAAGCAATTTAGATTAAAAAAAAAATATATCAAATTTACTTCTGTTAATTGTATGCTGTATCTGAATCATGAAGGAAAAGTTTTGGGCTTCATGTCCCTTATATTCCCATGGTATTCTTTGTTTAAGAGATACCTAGGTAGGTGTCTGGAGCACTATATGGCAGGAAATAGTGCTGCCTTCTAGTGCTCTTTTACAGGATAACTGCTGCCACATAGTGTTCCAGAAATGAGCCGGCTCCTAAACATACATCCTTGCTTTTAAACAAAAGATACCAAGAGAACGAAGAAAATTTGATTATAGAAGTAAATTAGAAACGTGGTTAAAATTGCATGTTCTATCTGAATCATCAAAGAAAAAAAAAATTGGGTTTCATTCATTTCCCTTTAAAAACTCCCACATCTTCAATTTGTATTACTTGAAAGGACAAAATTAATTAACAAATGCTATCCAATGAATTATGAAAACAATACCAATACACCTTTCTGCACTGGAACTACATTTTCTGCCATTCCGAATTACATTTTTGTTACTTGTGCTTATTATATTATGAATCAAACTGTTGTTTCCAAGCTCCTTCAAATGTGTGCACGTCAGTAGAAGTGTTTGCAACAATGTTCAAAGAAACGTTAAATTTTGTTCCAAACATTGCTGCTATAGGGCTAGATTACGGGTGGTGCGCTAACTGTTGCGTGCAAGGGATATTGGGTTTATCACTGGTGTTTGCGCACATTAGAAGTAGCGCACCTATTACAAGTTGAAAGTAAACACGTTCGGTTGAATTTAATGCGCGTCGGGATAGCATGACTGCAGAGCTCTGGTTAACTGAAGAAAAATACAATAAAAAGTTATAAGGGCTCAAAGATATGAGATAAAATGACTATAAAGGGCTTTAACAGAAATACATATACATGTCTAAAGATGTATGTATGTATGTATGTATGTATGTATGTATGTATGTATGTATGTATGTATGTATATATATATATATATATATATATATATATATATATATATATATATATATATATATATATATATATATATATATATATATATATATATATACACACACACACACATACATACACTGTTAAAAAAACCCAGAAAGAATATCTTTAAATAATCATAATAAATTAAACAAAATTGCATACTCTCATTCATTAGGTCATGTAATTTGGCAACGTCCCAACTCTGTGTTTAATACCGCAATGGCACAGCTCAGCAGGATCAGTTTCCACTGGGGACCAGCAGTGCTCTGTGGCTCCTGAGCAGTGGTTTGACTATGTGTTTAACCCTTTTGCAGAGGTTAAACACAGAGCTGGGACATCACTAGTGTTAAAATTACATGCTCTAACAAAATTAGAGCATATTTTTTTTCATTTTATGTCCCCTTAAGATACAAAAATGGAAGGGGAAAAAAAAAAAAAAAAAAAGACTTTACTGTCCCTTCACTAAATTGACAAACTTATTGGGACACAGTTGTTGACTTAGCTAGGATGATTAATTGTTTAAATCATGATTTGCAAGCCTCTTGTTAGGAATATAAAAAAAATAATAAAAGGAACATTGCAGTGTAATATAAACATGCTCTAATGCACTACACTACTGTGTATCTTTAAAGGGACATAAAACCCTAAATATTTCTTTCATGATTCAGATAGAGAATATATTTTTACAACAACTTTCCAATTTACTTTTATTATCTAATTCCTTTAGATATCCTTTGTTGAATAAATAGCAATGTACATGGGTGAGCCAATCACACAAGGCATCTATGTGCAGCCACCAATCAGTAGCCTATTTAGATATGCTTTTTAACAAAGGATATCAAAAGAATGAAGCAAATGAGATAATATAAGTAAATTAGAAAGTTGTTTAACCCCTTAACGACCAAGGACGTACGCCACACATCCTCAAAAAAAATACAGTTAACGTCCTTGGTCTGGAAAGCAGCTGAAAGCGATCCTGCTCGCTTCCAGCTGCTTTCCGGTTATTGCAGTGATGCCTCGATATGGAGGCATCCTGCAATAACCCCCCTTGGCCATCCGATGCAGAGAGAGCCACTCTGTGGCCCTCTCTGCACCGGACATCGATGGCCGGTATCGTTGGTGGGTGGGAGCTTACGTGGGAGGCGGGTGGGCGGCCATCGATGCTGTGTGTGGAGGGGGGCGGGATCGGGACCCACGGGGCGCGCGCGTGCACGGGGGGTGGTGGGCGGGCGCGTGCACGGGGCGGGAGCGGGTGGGAACCGCTACACTACAGAAAAACAAAGTTAAAAGTAAATAAAACTAAGACATTTTAAATATTTAAAATATAATCTAAGGGATCTGGAAGGGGTTGTGGGTTGGTCTTGGTGGGGGGGGGGGGGGAGCTACACTACAGAAAAGGGCTATTTTTTTTTAAAAAAAAAGGCACATTTTTTGCAAAACTGGGTACTGGCAGACAGCTGACAGTACCCAAGATGGCGCCCATTAAGGCAGAGGGCAAGGGTTAGAGAGCTGTTAGGTGGGGGATCAGTGAGGTTGGGGTCTAAGGGGGGATCATACACATCAGCATATTTAAAAAAAGGGCCAAATACCTTTTATTTTAGTACTGGCAGAGTTTCTGCCAGTACTTAAGATGGCGGGGACAATTGTGGGGTGGGGTGGGGGAGGGAAGAGAGCTGTTTAGGAGGGATCAGGGGGTCTGATGTTTCCCTACAAGCTACATAATTAACCCCTTCACTGCTAGCCATAATACACGTGTGATGCGCAGCGGCATTTAGAGGCCTTCTAATTACCAAAAAGCAATGCCAAAGCCATATATGTCTGCTATTTCTGAACAAAGGGGATCGCAGGGAAGCATTTACAACCATTTGTGCCATAATTGCATAAGCTGTTTGTAAATAATTTCAGTGAGAAACCTAAAATTGAGAAAAATTTAACTTTTTTTTTTAATTTGATCGCATTTGGCGGTGAAATGGTGGCATAAAATATACCAAAATTGGCCTAGATCAATACTTGGGGTTGTCTACTACACTACACTAAAGCTAAAACTATCCCAAAAAGCTCCCTACATGCTCCCTAATTAACCCCTTCACTGCTGGGCATAATACACGCGTGGTGCGCAGTGGCATTTAGCGGCCTTCTAATTACCAAAAAGCAACGCCAAAGTCATATATGTCTGCTATTTCTGAACAAAGGGGATCCCAGAGAAGAATTTACAACCATTTATGCCATAATTGCACAAGCTGTTTGTAAATAATTTAAGTTAGAAACCAAAAGTTTGTGAAAAAATTTGTGAAAAGTGAACGATTTTTTGTATTTGATTGCATTTGGCGGTGAAATGGTGGCATGAAATATACCAAAATGGGCCTAGATCAATACTTTGGGTTGTCTACTAAAAAAAAATATATACATGTCAATGGATATTGAGAGATTCCTGAAAGATATCAGTGTTCTAATGTAACTAGCGCTAATTTTGAAAAGAAATGGTTTGGAAATAGCAAAGTGCTACTTGTATTTATGGCCCTATAGTTTACAAAAAAAGCAAAGAACATGTAAACATTGGGTATTTCTAAAATCAGGACAAAATTTAGAAACTATTTAGCATGGGTGTTTTTTGGTGGTTGTAGATGTGTAACAGATTTTGGGGGTCAAAGTTAGAAAAGTGTGTTTTTTTCCATTTTTTCCTCATATTTTATAATTTTTTTTATAGTAAATTATAAGATATGATGAAAATAATGGTATCTTTAGAAAGTCCATTTAATGGCGAGAAAAACGGTATATAATATGTGTGGGTACAGTAAATGAGTAAGAGGAAAATTACAGCTAAACACAAACACCTCAAAAATCTAAAAATAGCCTTGGTCCCAAACGGACAGAAAATGGAAAAGTGCTGTGGTCATTAAGGGGTTAAAATTGTGTGTTCTTCCTAAATAATAAAATAAATAACGTGGGTTACATGTTCCTTTAAATGTGTTTTACTCCACCCCACCCAAGGGAATGGCATTATACTTCCGCTCCTCAAGTGGGGGCTGGTCGCTATGCACACATGCTAATCTTGATTGACTCAGCAGTCTCCCATTCAGAAGTGACAGAGCTTTGATGCTCAGGAGTGGACATACGGCATTTTACTAATGGACTTGTATCTCCATTTGACCAGGATGTCTGTACAACCTAGATTGCCCTAAGTTGAGACTGTACAAATTCACAAATGATCATCATATAATTTTTTTAGCATAAACTCACACTTTAAAAACATTTTTGTTTGCGTCATATTTTAGATTTACTTTGCTGAAGGAGCAGCAATGCACTACTGGGGAGGTAACTAAACACATATCGAGGGAGCCCATATGTGCAGTCACAAGTCCGCAGCTTGCTCACACTAGTACTTGGCTGCGCCTGAGCCTACGTAGGTCTGTTTTTCAACAACGGATACAAAGAAAAAAAAAAAAAAAGCAAATTTGATAAAAGAAATAAATTGTAAAGAGGTTTAAAATCCCATGATCATCTGAATCATGATAGTTTAATTTTAACTATACTGTCCCTTTAATCTAGTACTAAGTTCCGATTAGTTTAACTTTAATATCATTGTTTCATACATGGATCCCTTACCTTAACCCCTTAATGACAACTGACGTACCAGGTACGTCATGCATTAACAATCAGTTAATGACAATGGACGTACCTGGTACGTCAGTTGTCTAACAGAGTGCTGGAAGTGATCACAATCACTTCCAGCAGCTCTGAGGGTATTACAGTGATGCCTCGATATGGAGGCATACTGCAATACCCCTTTACAAGACTCCGATGCAGAGAGAGCCACTCTGTGGCCCTCTCTGCACCGGTAGTGATGGTGCCGATGGTGCCTCTGACCGGTGGGAGGAGGGAGCGTGTGCGCGCGCGTGCACGATGCGCGTGTGCACGTGCACATGCGCACATTAGCCACACTGACACCAATGAAAAAGTAAGGGGAAAAAAAGTTATTTTTTTTTTTATATTTAAAAGGATCTGTGAGGGGGAGGGGGTGGGGGTATTGTGGGGGGGCTGCTACACTACAGAAATAATTAAACACAAATAACAGTTATAAATACAATTAAAATAAGTTTGGTTTGTGGGGCCAAACTGGGTACTGGCAGACAGCTGCCAGTACCCAAGATGGCGGTAATTAGGTAGGGGAGAGGGTTAGAGAGCTGGAGGGGGGGATCAGGGAGGTTGGTGCTAAGGCAGGGGTCCATCACAACTAAAATATTTTATAATTTTTATTTAAAAAAAAAAAAAAAACTCTTTTATTTAGTACTGGCAGACTTTCTGCCAGTACTTAAGATGGCGGTAACAATTGTGGGGTGGGGGAGGGAAGAGAGCTGTTTGGGAGGGATCAGGGGGTGGGATGTGTCAGGTGGGAGGCTGATCTCTAAAATTAACCCTGCAAGCTCCCTACAAGCTACCTAATTTAACCCCTTCACTGCTGGGCATAATTCACGTGTGGTGCGCAGCATCATTTATCGGCCTTCTAATTACCAAAAAGCAACGCCAAAGCCATATAAATCTGCTATTTCTGAACAAAGGGGATCCGAGAGAAGCTTTTACAACAATTTCTGCCATAATTGCACAAGCTGTTTGTAAATAATTTCAGTGAGAAACCTAAAATTGTGAAAAATGTAAAGTTTTTTTTTTTTTATTTGCTCGCATTTGGCGGTGAAATGGTGGCATAAAATATACCAAAATGGGCCTAGATCAATACTTGGGGTTGTCTACTACACTACACTAAAGCTAAAATTAACCCTCCCTACAAGCTCCCTAATTAACCCCTTCACTCCTGGGCATAAAACACGTGGGGTGCGCAGTGGCATTTAGCGGCCTTCTAATTACCAAAAAGCAACCACAAAGCCATATAAGTCTGTTATTTCTGAAAAAGGGGATCCCAGAGAAGCATTTACAACCATTTGTGCCATAATTGCAGAAGCTGTTTGTAAATAATTTCAGTGGGAAACCTAAAGTTTGTGACAAAATTTGTGAAAAAGTGAACTTTTTTTTTTTTTTTTTTTTTATCGCATTTGGCGGTGAAATGGTGGCATGAAATATACCAAAATGGGCCTAGATCAATACTTTGGGATGTCTTCTAAAACAAAATATATACATGTCAAGGGATATTCAGATATTCCTGACAGATATCAGTGTCCCAATGTAACTAGCGCTAATTTTGAAAAAAAGTGGTTTCGAAATAGCAAAGTGCTACTTGTGTTTATTGCCCTATAAATTGCAAAAAAAGCTAAGAACATGTAACCATTGGGTATTTCTAAACTCAGGACAAAATTTAGAAACTATTTAGCATGGGTGTTTTTTGGTGATTGTAGATGTGTAACAGATTTTGGGGGTCAAAGTTAGAAAAAGTGTGTTTTTTTTCCATTTTTTCCTCATATTTTATCATTTTTTTTTTAGTAAATTATAAGATATGATGAAAATAATGGTATCTTTAGAAAGTCCATTTAATGACGAGAAAAACGGTATATAATATGTGTGGGTACAGTAAACGAGTAAGAGGAAAATTACAGCTAAACGCAAACAGTGCAGAAATGTAAAAATAGCCATTGTCATTAAGGGTAAGAAAATTGAAAAATGGTCCGGTCATTAAGGGGTTAAAGTGAATGTAAACTCGGGTAGCTCACAAGAGTTCGGCGTAACAGTTAGGTTTAAATAACATGAGTTTAATTCATGATTTTTTTTTAAACATCATATGTACCGTCATTTTTAATCTTTATATCCTTGCATCTGTCATACGTATCCTCCGCCCGGCATTTTCGATTAATCATTGTCATTTTTAGTCACGCTCCTTACAACCAATAATGTTATTAACCACGGGGGGACCCACCCCCTTTATATGTCGTCACGCATCTGTATTGCGCTTGCGTTTGACAGCTCTACCGATCATCTTATATGAAGCTCGTTCACATTTCGCGCATGCGCATTTGCAAACTTCACGGACTTCATTCATTCTCCAAATATTATAGCACCCGGTAAGTATATTTTGAAATGGGCTCCGTATTCTACAATAAGATAACAATAAATCCAAAAGCTATAAGTTATATATTTATACATTAAAAGATTTATGTTATGATTGGAACAATTTGCAAATATCATCATATATATATATATAAATGATAAAGTTTATTTCATCCCTTTATTATCTAATGAAACGTCTAAATATTATGGAAATTCGGAGGAGATGATTTGCTTCTATAGCCAACAATAGTATTCAGTGAATGTATTCATTCACTGAATACTATGTTGATTGACAGCGGATTTCGGGGTTTGACGCATGCGCAGTGTTGAGCAGAGACGGGAGCGCGCATTGCCACTACGTAAACAGCGGGTGGGACCGCTGTATATGTAATATTGAACAGAGTAAGGAAGTCGAGAGTGGGAGGAGCAGGTATACACAAATAACGATGTTTGCAAATGTATATAAAACTTTTATTATACATCTTATGACAAAATGAAAGTTGCACTTCGTTTAATATACTTATTAGCTATTTACTCATACTTTCTGAACTTAAAAAATTGACATTCACTTTAAGAACAAATAAAGTACAAGGCGGCTGCACTAGGATTCATAAGACAAGATTGTTTCTTGCCCTTGTTTATTCTGACCTGTTACTACATGTAACATTACTCACAGTTCTCAAACATACCTTGGAGTTCTCTGGATTAATTTTCTTTGTATTTATTTCTGGGTCTGTCAGAACAATCCGATTCCACCACTCCATTGTATTGATCTGTAAACAATATGAAGTTAGGTCAGAAACAGGTTAAAAAAAAATGCTGCATTGCAAATCAGTAGTATTGTAATTAAAGGGACATAACACACCTTGAAATTGCAGTACGAATATGCACATTATACCTTAATAGATCATTGATCCAACCGTTCTTATCAATAGTTGCACACTTTTATCAGATTATGGCTGACAAATTGCAGGAGGGGCTTTCCCAAGCACAACTTAACACATTTTTGGTAAGAGCTGTGCACACACTATATATACTATTTTGGCCTTTTGATTAAACATACATAGAGGTGAGCCATGCATGCAACCTTCATATACAGAAATTAATTTGATAAAATCCACATCAGAAAGGTACTAGCACTCGCTAGATTTAAATCACTCAAAACTTTATTCCAGTGACATTTCGGGTTGTCAAGAGGATGACAGGCATTACTCTGTTTCTCTAATGCAACTCTTTAGTAGGGCACATTATATAGGATGCATGACTAAGGGCTTGATTTTATCAAAACTGATGTCATAGGTGATATCATCCACTAACCTGGTGTACTGGAGATTGGATCCTCCAAATATAGTAAACAATAGGGGAAATGTGGCTTTATGATTACAATACAGGTGAACTACATGTAACTTAGATATGAACATTGTCACACTAGGTCAGTGTTAATTTGTGTATAAGATACATAATCAACAATGCATTCCACAGTGTATTCAACTCATTTAATATTAAAGTATTCACTCTCACCTTTTCAAGATGTACTGTGACCACCTTTCCATCTTCTATCAACCAAGAACACTCTTCCACCTTAACCTCGTTAAACAGCTCTCCGTCTAGGATAGGGCTTTGTCCCCGCAGTCCCACTGTCAGTCTTCGCCGCCGGATATCCACATTTACATCTTTACCTTTTAGTCGGAAGTTAATAGGGAACGGTACAATCAGCTATGGGACGGAAAAGAATATGTATTTCAAGACTACAATATGGGGGGGACAAAGTGTCAACAAATGTAATCACCTCTGTTTAGAGCTTGCAACAAGCGTCAATTCCTAAAAAGAATTAGATGTTATATGACAGTGACAAACCAACACTAAACAAACTGGATTACATATTGTTACATCCTGTGAGAGAATCAGTTCACTTTCACAGATCAGTGATGCTGCTGACGTTTTGAAAGCTGCATCTTACACTTTGAATAAGCTCGCATAGC
Source organism: Bombina bombina (assembly GCF_027579735.1). Classification (NCBI taxonomy): domain Eukaryota; kingdom Metazoa; phylum Chordata; class Amphibia; order Anura; family Bombinatoridae; genus Bombina; species Bombina bombina. The sequence continues at coordinate 534,460,276 of NC_069501.1, read as the reverse complement.
CGAAAGGTTTTTTTTTTTTTTTTAATACACAATTTAACCCCTTCACTACCAGGAATATACCGGAGAATTTTAAGCATCTTTGCTATCACTCCATTATTATTATCATCAGGTATTTGTATCCACAGCACTATTTAAACAAAATCAGAGCCATGATGTGGTTTTTTTCTTTTCTTTTTATTTACCTGTCAAAACAATGTATTGATCTAGGCCCATTTTGGTATATTTCATGCCACAATTTCTCTACCAAATGTAATAATATATATATAAAAAAAAAATTGCATGGCGCTCTCCATACAGGTTACCAATGGATGGCATAATCAGACCTGTAACTTGATGTGTGCATTTCAGCATTTGTTTACTAAACTAATACAGAAATTGGCCGCAATCTGCAGCATTCAGATATATTCTTAAAAATGGATTTACACAGATATTTGTGTTTTGCACTAGTTTAATAATAGATCTGTTGCCATGGCTATTTTCTGCACTCATTTAGTGAACAAATACCAAAATACACGTTTACCTGTAACTGATAAAATATTAGACAAACAAAGCTCACCTGCCATTTCCTCTGGGGGTATATAGCAATTCCAGATTATATGTATTAAAAAAATATATATATTTTAAAGTATCTGTATTTAAATAAACCTACAAATGAGTCAATATATATACCAGGTACTTTCCTATATGGCGTCACTTACATCCACTTCTGAGAGTGTTTGTGTCCAGCGGTAGTTAGGCAGATCAACTCCGTTTCCAGAATTAGGTTTCAGCTTTCCTTTATCTTTTTCATCCTCTTCCTCATCTTCATCCTATCATATATAAAATAGCAGTTTATAATTTTCATTATCAATCATCCTTTTGGTAATGCCATTTAAAAAAAAACAACATAAAAGTGTAAAACCAAAACGCACAAATGTGTTAGTTATATGCAAGCAATTGTACAATAATAATTAAATGCTCTACCAATGTGATTAACCCCTACAAAAGGGCTAAAACAAATAGTTAATATCAGTTCCAGCACAGCAATGCACTACTTAAAGGGACACTGAACCCATTTTTTTTCTTTTGTGATTCAGATAGAGCATACAATTGTAAGCAACTTTCTAATTTACTCCTATTAGCAATTTTTCTTCGTTCTCTTGCTATCTTTATTTGAAAAAGAATGCATCTAAGCTTTTTTTTATTGGTTCAGAATTCTGGACAGCACTTTTTTATTGGTGGATGAATTTATCCACCAATCAGCAAGAACAACCCAGGTTGTTCACCAAAACTGGGGCGGCATCTCAACTTACATTGTTGCATTTCAAATAAAGATACCAAGAAAATGAATAAAATTTTATAATAGGAGTTAATTAGAAAGCTACAAAAAATTGCATGCTCTATCTGAATCACGAAAGAAAAAATGTGGGTTCAGTGTCCCATTAAACCTACCTGAACAATGACAATAGACATACGTGTATAGCCACCAATCACCAGTTAGCTCCCAGAAGTGCATTGCTACTAAGCCTACCTGGGTATGATTTTTAACAAACAATACAAAGAGTACAAAGTAAATTTGATAACATTAATAAAATAAAAAAAGTCTCTTATAATTGTATGCTCTGTCTGAATTATGGAAGTTTATTTTTTATTTTTATGCCTTATTTAAAAAAAAAAAAAAAAAAAAAGAAAAAAAAAGAAAAAGAAAGTATACTCAGTGTTCTCCCCAGGACCTATATAATGGGCACACTAGCCAACTGATTTTACTGACCACCCATCTAAAATTAAGCTAAAATGAGCGAATATTAAAAATGTTCAATGTTTATTATGCAACTTATCATTAAAAATATTTACGTTACATTATGCAATTAACTTGTGATTTGAATAGCAGAAAATCTTTATAATACTATAAAGTACCACACTGCCGCCACTCAGGTACGTCATAATGCCACCTTGATGGCAACATTGTCTGTGAAGAACACTGTGTATCCTTTCATTAATAAAAAAGAAGAGTTATGATTAAGAGTCTGACGCATTTCTTACCTTCTTAGGTTCTGATTCCTTATCTGCCGTTTCTGAGATCTTCTCCTCTTTCTCTGTTTCTCTGGCCTTTTTCTGTAGGAGGGAGAAGATATATTAGAGTGATGAACCAACACATACATGGTCACTAAAAGTGTTGATATCAATATTTAAACAGAGCAAACAGATTTTTTATTTCCACGAAAGAAAAAAAAAAGTTTAAATTTAAAGCTGTTTTTTTTTTATACTGAAGCTAACGGAGTGCATTTATTGTACCACAAGACAATAAAAAGGGATAGCAAAGGCAAACATTAAACTTTCTTGATTCAGATAGAGCATGCCATTTTATACAACTTTCCTATTAACTTATGTTATCTATTTTGCTTCATTCTTTTTGTACCCTTTTTTAAAAAAATAAAACAAAATACATAAAAAAAACAAAACATATCTAGGTAGCCTCAAGAGCAGTAATGCTATACTGGGAGCTAGCTGCTAATCGGTGACAGCAGATATATGCCCTTTGTCATTGGCTCACCCAGTGTTTTCAGCTTGCTCCCAGCAGTTAAATTCTGCTCCTTCAACAAAGAATACCAAGAGAATAAAGTAAATTGGAACGTTGTTTAAAATTATATGCTCTGTCCGAATCAGGAAAGAAAAAAATTGTGTTGAGTCTCTGACTGCTCAATGGCTGATAAGCAAATTCCCACTGCTTAATTGGTGGAAAGTAACATGCTTTCTAAAGCACACACACACACACACACAATATAAATATATATATATATATATATATATATATATATATATATATATATATATATATATATATATATATATATATATATATATATATATACTTTCTGCACTGGTTAGAGCATTGCTCTAGCCTCTGACGAAGAAGGGAGAACGGAGGTTACGGACCACTGTATTAACGCTTATAGCACTTCCCCCATATTCCTTTTTCTCACAATACCCTACTATAGAAATATTTGGAAAAGATATTTCGCCTTTTGGGGTCCTGTGCTTCTAGCAGCTTTTATAGAAGGGTCCACATATACACATATATATGTTCTAATTTTATATATTTTTATACACAGGTTTTTCATTTATTCTGGTCCATTTTTTACACTATTTAGAGTGTGCATTCTCTTATATATATAATATTGTCTAAACTTGCACCATATTTGTAATATATTTTATATATCTATTTTACTTAAGGGCCAGTTCTCTTTTATCGTGCGCTCCAATAGGTCCAGAGCTTATACCTCTATTAGTTAGGAGGTATATTCTATCTTTCTCTAATATATATATATATATATATATATATATATATATACACATATACATACACACACACATACACACATATCCGATTTCCCTGCAACATAATGGGTCGAGGTTTCAAAGAACAAAATCATCTATTTCATATACAAAAATAAACCCAAACAAGACATTTCTGCTTTCATAACAAGTCATTTAAAACACATTGAGAAAAACTCTATTTTACAGTACACTAGCCCTTTAATGAGGTATCATTGTTGGTCTTAGCTTTGTCATGGCTTTTATGCAGAAGACAAAACTACAGTATCATACTACTAGTGGGAATTAGCACTTGTATAGTACATTTATTAAAGAGCTTGCTCTTCCAACCTGTTCTATTTCCTTCTGGAGTTTCTCAGCCTCCTCATCTGTCAGCTCAGTGATTCTGGGTTTGTCTTGTTCTTGTGTCTTCTGTTTCATTAAACGATCCCGTTGCGCAGCCTCCCGTTCTCGGATTTCCGTTTCTTTCTTTTCTCGGGCCTGCTGGGCTAGCTTGTTATGTTGATTAAATATATCACGGATAAGCTAGGATGGAGATAGTATATAGTTACATTCAGATAGGTCTGCTCTGCTCTGATGCCCATTGTTGCAACCAACAAAATATTTTCAATGCAATATACTCACCTTCTCAGCTGCTCCGCTCTCTCCGCCAACAAAGAAATCAGTTTTCCTCCGCAAGAAGCTGAAGAATGAGTTTACCAGCTGCATGTAGGGAAACAAAATGTTAAGAATGAAGTAAAGCTATGAAACAATCAATGTTATGAATAAGTTAGAAATATGCAAGGAGGGAAAATATGAGAATATACACTGCCTATTCTAAAAAATGTTTTTCTTTTTTAGGGACCAGTAAATTTGCATAATCAACACATGCATGATAAAAAGACAATGTAATAGCACTTAGGCTGAACTTCAAATGATTAGTAGATTTTTTTTTCGGACAAATGTTAAAATTATATCTATTTCAACTCCCCCTGTATAATGTGACAGCAATCAGCCAATCCCAAATGCATATACGTATATTCTGTGAATTCTTGCTCATGCTCAGTAGGAGCTGGTGACTCAAAAAGCGTAAATATAAAAAGACTGTGCACATTTTGTTAATGGAAGTAAATTGGAAAGCTGTTTAAAATCTCATGCTCTATCTGAATCATGAAAGTTTAATTTTGACTTGAGTGTCCCTTTAATTATTTAGGCTGTATATTCATGGCTGTAATGTTTATTTTTAGTAAATTAATTCAATTAAACCCTTCCCGCCATTAGGACGTTCCATGCCGTCCTAACTGTGCTAGGCTTTAGTGACGTTATGACGGCATGGATCGTCCTAGCCGCTTGGCTGTACTGAAACAATAGCCGCTTCCTATGTGGGATTGCAGGCTTGGGGGCGTACCTATCGTCATAGGCAATCCCCCCTGACCCTATCCCATCAATGAAATCACGCGATCACATGAACGAACACGTGATTTAAATGTTTTCTCATTTGTTTAAGACAGAACTTTGTCTTGATGTAGACTGAGTCCCAGCAGGAAAGGGGTTAATCCGTTCACAATGTCATGTTCTCACAACTGTGAAATTGTGTCTGCAGAAAATAACATGCCTCTTCAAAGCAAACATTTGCTAAAATAAGAAGTGTGCCACAACTAAGTTTGTCTTGCATATTGATAATATAAACTAATGTATTTTCATATTGCCCACTCACAACTATTTTTAGAGCACAATTATACATCTGTGCACAGACAGACATTTCCAGCTAGTATTTTATTTAAGTTTAAAGGGATATTAAACACAAAAAATGTAATTCATGATTTGGATAAAGCATACATTTTTAAACAACTTTCCAGTTTACTTCTATTATCAAATGTATTATCTTGGTATCCTTTGTTGAAGAAGCAATGCAGTACTGGGAGCTAGCTGAACACATTGTGTAAGCCAGCGACAAAAAGGCATATATGTGCAGCCATCAATCAGCAGTTAGCTTCCAGTAGCACATTCCTGGTCGTGAGCCTACCTAGGTATGCTTTTTTTCAAAGGATAACATATTTATAACTATGTTCTTTCGCAATCAAGAAAGTTTAATTTTGACTTTACTGTCCCCATTGTTCTCCTGCAATTCTAAGTACAAAAAATCAACCCCTTACTTAGTTTCAAGAAGTTCAATGAAGAGGTTTGGAGTGGAATAGATCTGCGCAATGACCTATATGTGAGGAGGACAGGGTGCAAGCAGTAACATTTAAAGTGAAACCTATTGTTTTAGTTTAAATTATCAGCTTAATTTTTTTTTCATTAAAGGGGCAGTTTACCCAAAAACTTTCCTTTAATTTGTTCCTTAAAGTGAATGTAAATTTTGATGCTAAAGTGCCCGGTTTTTAAAAATTCGATTAAAAACAGGGGCACTTTAATTCATCAACATTTACATTTCACTCCTGTTGTGAAATGAAAACAACTTACCTTTTAAACTTGACAGCAGCTCCAGCTTCCTCCGGTTGTCGCAAGCCATTTCTGATGTCAGAAATGATGGATAGGTCATCCTCCAATCACGGCTTCCCCCCCGGGGGAATCAGTGTCTGATTCAATGCCGAGATTGGAGGAAGCCGGAATCCTCATTTTAGACCCAGGAAGAGGCTTAGCGACGGGTGGAGGCTGGATCGGCTGTCAAGATTAAAAAGGTAAGTTTTTTTTTCCACAACAGGAGTGAAATGTAAATTCTGATGATTTAAAGTGCCCATTTTTGTTTATCGAATTTTTAAAAACCGGGCACTTTAGCATCAAAATTTACATTCACTTTAAGATCTATTTTACCTGCTGGAGTGTATTAAACTGTCTCCTTAGCCTTTACATTGGGATTTGAAATAGCCTTTCCCTACCTATACTGAAAGTTTCTATACCTAGGTATATGCTATTGAGAAACTATGTAAACACAGCAGCAGAAGAAATTACACTCACAGTGGGAAGTGGAAGAGATGTTAAGTTTCAATGGTTCTTTCCGAATATTGTACAGACACAGATATAAGAAAGGGAAGCATTTCAGTGATAAGATAACGAGATCTGATCTGTCAGCAAGCCTATTTTGATGGGCTGTGGTTTCAAAGAGGAAATCCAGCTACTTCTTTTGCAAAAAGAAGCATAAATTAGCAATTTCTCATACATTTTATACGCAGCAGTTTGTATAACAAGTCATGGGGTACACATTTAGGGAAAAACTATTTTACAGTGAACTTTCCCTTTAAAGGGACACTGAACCCAATTTTTGTCTTTCCTGATTCAGATAGACGAGCATGCAATTTTAACCAACTTTCTAATTTACTCCTATTATCAAATTTTCTTCATTCTCTTGTTATCTTTATTTGAATAGCAAGAATGTAAGTTTAGATGCCGGCCCATTTCTGGTGAACAACCTGGGTTGTTCTTGCTGATTGGTGGATAAATTCACCCACCAATAAACAAGTGCTTTCCAGGGTTCTGAACCAAAAATTGGCTGGTTCCTTAGCTTAGATGCCTTCTTTTTCAAATAAAGATAGCAAGAGAATGAAGAAAAAAATGATAAAAGGAGTAAATTAGAAAGTTGCTTAAAAATGCATGCTCTATCTGAATCACGAAAGAAAAAAAAAATTGGGTTCAGTGTACCTTTAACAGAGAGTGTAATATGGGTTTTAAACGAGCACGTTATACTTATTGGAATGTAGATGTGTAGATGACGTCATATTTTCAATCATGCATTAATATCGTTTTCCACATCATACGTGCACAATTTCGCATGATCTCATAAATACATGGAGCTATCCAGAATTTTCTCCGGATGCTCAGATGATGGAGACCGTGCAGTGTAACAGTGGTGTATGGGTATAATTTTTTGACAATCAGACAGAAGTCGTGCTTGGACGTCCTACCTCTTGCACGCCACCCTCATGTTGCTGAGCCATTGCCATCAACATGCCATCGAACCTTTCATCATCTACCGGCGTCGCCATTATTCCTCAGCTATACTCGTCTTAACACTACACGCGAGACACGCTGCTTCCTAGTCCCCAAGAATCTTAGTCCTTCCGTATAGGATTCAGCCAATTACAAATCGCGTTGAGGCGGTTGCTATGACGATTTAGCCAAAGCTTCTAGAGGATTCTACAGTGGTTAACCGAGGCAACTGTTTCAGACAGCCAATCAGAGCTCGGTCCGTTTTACAGCAGGCTGTGCCACAAAGCAATCTCTGAGTCTCTTCATAATTTACTACCAATTAGCTGGTAGCGCTGCTAGCGCATGTCCAGCTAACTTCTTTCCTTTACTACTATGGCGTCATGTAGTAAACATTTCCGTAACAAAGATGGCGGTCAATCACATGACCATATTCTAAAACAATATGGCAGCTCCCGGTAACCCAATCCTTTTCATCGTTACCGGGATTCCTAGCAGTTTTCGATCGGCACATCTCCGTCATTACTTCAGTCAGTTCACAGAGAGCGAAGGTTTCGTGTGTTTTCATTTCAGACACCGGCCTGAGCGGCGCGGAGAAAATGCAGAGAGTTTCGGGACATGTTGTTGTCCCGTGGCTGTTACTGCTGATCGGGCCCAGAGCTTCATTCGCATGTATGGAGGGAAACCCTGGTTAGATGTGGACGGAACCCAAGTCCCTGGCCGATGTGTCATACATAAGGTGAAAGACGGACCTGATACAGGTACACAATGTTCACAAGACTGACTTTTGTAGAAGCTATAAATACGCTCAGCGAAAATCAAAGTATTATGCGTTTGTTCTGCAGTACATATTGACATAGTGATAGAACAGACATGTCCCTCTTGAGAAAAATGAAGTAATATTAATTGGGGGGTTGAGGTCTGATCTAAAGTTTAGTGTTTGTGCCTGACAAAGCAGGGCCTCTAGAGTCTAGGTCCTTTTGCTCATCCATTGGGGGTATCTGACAGACTTCAGAGCCAGAGATCTTCTTTGATGTGGGTATGGTGCTGAAAGAGGGACTGCAAGGCTTTGGGGTTTGGATGTGTGTTTGGGGCTCCAGGGCATTGATGTCTAATCTGATGTGGTTGTGGGTCTACAGGGCTTTGGGGTCCTAGTCTTATGTGGGTATGGGTCTACAGGACTTTGGGGTCCTAGTCTTATGTGGGTATAGGTCCAAGTCTTATGTGGGTATGGGTCTACAGGGCTTTGGGATCCAAGTCTTTTGTGGGTATGGGTCTACAGGGCTTTGGGGTCCTAGTCTTATGTGGGTTTGGGTCTACAGGGCTTTGGGGTCCTAGTCTTATGTGGGATTGGGTCTACAGGGCTTTGGGGTCCTAGTCTTATGTGGGTATGGGTCTACAGGGCTTTGGGGTCCTAGTCTTATGCGGGTATGGGTCTACAGGGCTTTGGGGTCCTAGTCTTATGCGGATATGGGTCTACAGGGCTTTGGGGTCCTAGTCTTATGCGGGTATGGGTCTACAGGGCATTGGGGTCCTAGTCTTATGCGGGTATGGGTCTAAAGGGCTTTGGGGTCCCTGTCTTATGTGGGTTTGGGTCTACATGGCTTTGGGGTCCTAGTCTTATGCGGGTTTGGGTCTACAGGGCTTTGGGGTCCTAGCCTTATGCGGGTTTGGGTCTACAGGGCTTTGGGGTCCTAGTCTTATGTGGGTACGGGTCTATAGGGCTTTGGTCTGATTTTAGGTGGGTGTAGCTAAATGTAGCAACCAATCAGCAAGCACTACTCAGGGTGCTGAACCAAAAATGGGCCAGCTCCTAAGCTTATTCCTGCTTTTCCAAATAAAAATAGCAAGAGAGCGAAGAAAATTTGAAAATAGGAGTAAATTAGAAAGTTGCTTAAACTTGCACGCTCTAGCTAAACCATGAAAAAAAGAAGGAAAAAAAAGTGTTAAGCACCCCTTTAAGAGCTGACCTGATGTGAGCTAGTTCTGGCTAGCAAGCCCCAAATGGCCACTGAAGGTTGTTCAAACATCAAACGGGGGCTTCCTTAAAGGGACATGACACCCACATTTTTATTTCATGATTTAGAAAGAGAATGCATTTTGAAACATCTTTCTAATTTACTTCTATTATCTAATTTGTTTTATTCTCTTGATATTCTTTGCTGAAAAGCATATCTAGATATGCTCAGTAGCTGCTGATTGGTTGCTGCACATAGAAACCTCATGTGATTGGCTCACCCATGTGCATTGCTTTTTCTTCAACTAAGGATATCTAAAAAATGAAGCAAAATAAATAATAGAAGTAAATTGTAATGTGGTTTAAATTTGTATGTTCTATCTGAATCATGAAAGAAAGATTTTGGGTTTAGTGGCCCTTTAAACTTTTTTTAATTGTAGGCCAAAAAAGGGTAAATGAAGCTATGTTACCATTTATGCTTATGCATTGGGGACTTACAGGGACATGAAACCCAAATTGTTTCTTTCATGAATTAGCCAAATCATACAATTTTAAACAACTTTCCAATTTACTTCTATTATCAATTTTACATCATTCTTTTGGTATCCTTTGTTGAATAAGAAGCAATAGGAGCTATTTGAATACATTGTTTGAGCCAATGAGAAGAGGCAAATATGTGCAGCTGCTCTTGAACCTACCTAGGTATTCTTTTAAACTAACGATACCAAGCGAATGAAGCAAATTAGGTAATTAAAGTAAGTTGATAAGTTACTAAAAACACAAGAATCTGTGCCAGTGTCTTGATAAAGACTGCAGAAGCCGGACAAAATGTGTAGACAGGGACGGTCTACATATAGTATTGAAACTTCAGGAGAAGAGATTGATCTAAAGACGTTTGCTAACAGGACTACGTACACATAAATGGAGGTGTATAGTGCTGGAAGGGAGAGCACCCACTCGGACATTGAAACCTGCTGACTGTGTGTTGTCTAAAGGCACTTTAAATATTGCCCTCTTGTAAGTGCAACTGATTATATGCTCATAGTAAAAATTTTAAATCTTTCACCTTGAGTCGTGGTTGCGCTCTTTCTGTTCTTGTGTTTTTAGTATCTCGTAGTCTGAACACTCCATAGTGTTCAGTGAATATAGAAGCTCCACCATTGATCCGAACATAACGGGAGAGGTTTTACTTGCCAGAAGCCAAGATCTTCAAAGCACATCTATTAAGCAAATCTACCATACTCCTGCAGTCACAAAAGTTAATTGCGGTCCGTGTATGTTTGGGATATATCTAGGGGTGCAACTAACGATTATTTTCATAATCGATTAGTTGGTCGATTTTTTTTTTTTTTTTTTTTTGATTAATCGGTTAAAAAAACCAAACTATAGAAATAAAAGCTTACAGGGAATACGTATACTAGTCTGTGACGTCTGTCACATGATGATATAGGTGGCCGGCAAATGGGAGAAGAAAAAAATAATTTGTCAGGTAAAAACAATGCTTACTTATTTGAAATTCAGAGTAGGTGTTAAATCATGACTGCAGGGTGTGAGGGTTTTAATCTGATTCTGGGGGCACAGTATGACTGCAGGGTGTGAGGGTTTTAATCTGATTCTGGGGGCACAGTATGACTGCAGGGTGTGAGGGTTTTAATCTGATTCTGGGGGCACAGTATGACTGCAGGGTGTGAGGGTTTTAATCTGATTCTGGGGGCACAGTATGACTGCAGGGTGTGAGGGTTTTAATCTGATTCTGGGGGCACAGTATGACTGCAGGGTGTGAGGGTTTTAATCTGATTCTGGGGGCACAGTATGACTGCAGGGTGGAAGAGAGTTAGGGGCCTATCTATTAAGCTCCTTAATGCTGTCCGCCTGCTTTGAGCAGGTGGACAGACATCGCCGGAATTCAACCCGATCAAGTATGATCTGGTTGATTGACACCCCCTGCTGGCGGCTGATTGGCCGCGAGTCGACAGGGGGCAGTGTTGCACCAGCAGCTCACAAGAGCTGCTGGTGCAATGCTGAATACGGCGAGCGTATTGCTCTCCACATTCAGCGATGCCTGTCAGACCTGATCCGCACTGTCGGATCAGTTCCGACAGACATTTGATAAATTGGCCTCATAGTCTGATTCTGACTCACTCATGCTGCAAAGAGAATAGACCCAGTATTTTACACAAGCAATAGCATATCGACTAGTATTTGTGCTCAGTTTGTTCTAAATATTTTTTATTATAAATATTTCATATATCCTCCAAAAATAAATTGTGCAGCATGGTATTCTATTCACAAAATAGAAAAAATAACTCAATTACTTCAATATTTAATTTTTTGTTCTTTGTTGGTTTCCTGTTTGCTGATTTTCACTATGTGTGCCATTTTTATCTTTGCTTTCAGAGCACTGTTCAACCCCATGTCTAACCCTTCCATGTATATGGTGGCTTATTTAACCACTAACTTGCAAGAGAAAGGTAATGCTTCTCTTGGCTTTAGACTAGTTTAGATCAGAAAAAAACAGAGGGCATTGTGGGACAAGAACCTTTATGTTGGAAGTGATCGGTACATTTAAAAGCTGCTAGTGGTTATTGATATTGTTTGCTGTAGCTGGCTACTACTTAACGTTGCTTATTACAGCTGCTATTGTATGAACTGCTGACTCGGTGACTCCAAATGTTTATTATATTATATATATTATTGTATGCTCGGTTCAAGCTTCTCTTGGCTTTAGAGTTGGATAAAAAAACAGTCAGGTCAGAGCTAATGGATTATCTCTCCTTGGGTCTCAGCAAGTTACTTGATCCGGACCCTCACCTTGGCCTCTCCCCTTCCATGCGATCCGGTCCCCGCAATCTCCTCACACCTTATACGATCCTAACAGATAGCTCTAGTCTTATATTAAAAAAACATCAACTGCTGACTGCATACAACACTGCTTCTGTTAGGATCGTATAAGGTGTGAGGAGTTTGCGGACCGGATCGCATGGAAGGGGAGGGGCCAAGGTGAGGGTCCGGATCAAGTAACTTGCTGAGACCCAAAGAGAGATAATCCATTAGCTCTAACCTGACTGTTTTATTATCTAACTCTAAAGCCAAGAGAAGCTCGAACCGAGCATACAATATAAAATATAATTAGCAAAAAGAACATTATTAATCATTTGGAGTCACCGAGTCAGCAGTTCATACAATAGCAGCTGTAATAAGCAACGTTAAGTAGTAGCCAGCTACAGCTAATAATATCAATAACCACTAGCAGCTTTTAAATGTACCGATCACTTCCAACATAAAGGTTCTTGTCCCACAATGCCCCAAAGTATGCTCGGGTATACCGTGAGGTTTATTATCTCTGACACTCTGTCAGTTTCCTGCACACACATCAGCTGACCTAAAAGCTGGATCGGTCACGGCTAATAATTACATCCTGCAGTTTTCTTCTCTATCGCACTTCTTCTGACTTCACGTCTGACTTCACTTCTCTCTTCCTATACGTCTTCTCTGATCTCTTCCCCACTCAGCAATAGGCACGCCTTCTCTAGCGTGGCTGCGTGCTGCAAGCAGCCCAACTAATCGACAGATCAACTAATCGATGATGAAAATCGTTGACAACTATTTTCATTATCGATTATTATTGATTATGTTGATTAGTTGTTTCAGCCCTAGATATATCCCTAATACAAACCTTAAATAGTATTTACTATTACATAATAAGTATTATCATCAATATTTTATTAACCTATACTCAAGATTATTATTATATTTTGTATATTTTTATAATATATTTTTTTAAATTATCAGTTATATCGAATTGGTGTATAATAATTTTTTAAACTACTGTTTTGATTGATTAGAATACACTTTTTAACTATACACTTGGAATATACCATAGTCTATAATAGTATTGTTTAGTTAGGGCAGCTTGTTTTTGTGTTTGGTTAAGTTGGTTAAAATTGTATGCTCTATCTGCCTCATGAAAGGTTTCATGTCCCCTTTAAAGTGCCTCATTATTATTATTAGATTATAGAAAAAAAAGCTACTACATAATTGTCCTTGAGAGTTATACTGTGACCTATTGCAAATATCAGACTTTAGACATTCAGATTTTGTATCGAGGTATTACAAACAGAATATAAAATACACATTGTAATTCATGCTAACAACAATTAGCAGATTTTTGCTATAAGACAAATGTCCAGGTCCTATTTAATGGTATCTCAGTTGCTAGGTGGAGTTCATTCTTGATATAGTCTTTGTCCTGAGTAAGAGGTGAAATGATCAGAATACCAGATTAAACCTCAGTGTCTTCTAATAATGTAGCAGTAGCCTAGTAAGCCAAACCAGGCTGAGAGTCAAACAACATCCATTGATAAGGTACAGTAAGGAACAAGTAAACAATCATTGTAAGTAATAACTGAGTGAGCAATATCAAAATAATTATATGGCAAAATAAAAAAAGGCATCCGAGATAGGGGTGTCACTGAGTGTTCTCTTAGGGTGTGGGGGGAAAAAGGGAAGAGAGGATCAAAATCTTTCCTAACATTATTTGTCAAAAAGTATGTATATGGGGATAGGTTATTGAGGACGATAATTCCCAAACAATTCAACACAATTATTTATTTGAGAAACATATGAATCCATGATTCTTAAATAGTCCAAAATATCCATAACCTAAAACCAAGTCGGTGGGACTGGTTGAAGCCAGGCCTGAGCCCCCCAAGGCAGAACATACAGTGATGTGAGATGTTATCGCAGAAAATGCAGCATGTCTGCAGAAAGAACAGGATACATGCAGGAACGGTTGGCACTTAAACTTTGTAGTGCTGCTCCACATTAGACTATTCTCTTCAAACAGAGCTGTGCTCTGGCTGCACTGTGTAAATGTTCCTTAACACAGTGCATACAGGGCAAACTGCTGTTTGAAGTGAGCAGTCAAATATGCAATAGCGCATTGCTTGTTGACTGGCTCTGAAATTTTTTTCAAACCCGCCCCTTAGCCTTTCCCAGTCTGCCTAGCTGTTTATTCTGAATGTAAGAGCACTGCATATTTTTATTACTACATTTCTATGTTAGATCAAGAGAAAAGGAAACAGATTTATTAGACATTTTAAAATTTCTTTTTTTTTTGGATGCAGCTAATTTGCAATGCAATTTTCAACTACTTCACTATATTATAAAACATTAAATATTGCTTAATTCTTCAGTTAACCAACACATTGCAATTAAACTGGTGCCTTAGTGTAACTGTCTAATTTAAAATTGAATTTTATTTAAAAATTACCTGCAGAAAACTTTTCACTAAAAAAAAATCTCATCGCAGAAAGTAAAGAAAAGTTCTGCCTCTGGGCCTGAGCCAGTGTCTTGATACCCAAGAACCAATATATGCAAAACGGTTAATATGGCAAGGGTAGGCTTTCTGGGAAAATATGGAATAATCCTGCAGAAGTAGAGAAGACTAAGTGGATATGTTTGAAATAGCAGTATAGAAATGCTTGATGCTATAGAGGGGTTATACAAGGACATGTCCACCATATGGTTGAAGTAGGGCCTAAATAAATACATCTTCTCCATCACTTGGGTGAATTAAGGGGAGAAATTTTAATAACGGGTGTGTTTGGTGGCCATTTTTAAATTGGCCAGAAACTATATTCTTTTTAAAATAACTTTTTTACCGCTGCTGCTGCATAATATAGAAAGGGGTACAGGGAATATTTGCAGCTTAAATGGACATGAAACCCATTTTTTTTTCCCTTTCATGATTTGGAAAGAGCATGCAACTTTAAACAACTTTCTTATTTATTTATGATCTATTTTGCTTCATTCTCTTGATATCCTTTTCTAAAAAGCATATATAGATAGGCTTGGTGGCTGCACATAGATGCTATGTGTGATTGGCTCACCCATGTGCATTGCTATTTCTTCAGCAAAGGATATCTAAAGAATGAAGCAAATTGGATAATAGAAGTAAATTGGGATGTTGTTTAAAATTTGAATTGTTTATCTGAATCATGAAAGAACGGTTTAGTGTCTCTTTAATCTTTGTGTCCACCCTGCTACAGTATAGCTTTCTCTAGTAAGCTGTAAGACATAACATCTGCTAAACAATGCACTTTACACTAGCAATCTAGCCATATGACAGTGGCTAGCCTTGTCTGCAGACTCAACCGGATTGGCTCTTCTAAATACAGAATTTTTGGCGGAGGAAAAATCTTCGGTCTCTGCTAAGTTACTGGAATTAAATTTCAAAGTTTTAACAAGATGGTATCTTACTACTGCTAGGATCAAAGCAATATATCCGACAGCCTCTGAGACCTGCTGGAGAGGATGCGGAAGCAAAGGCACTATGTTGCATATTTGGTGGTCATGCAGTAAGTTACAGCCCTTCTGGCTAGAAATAGGTAAATACATTAAAAACACTAGCAACCAAGAGGAAGACTATCAGCTTCGGCCTACCACGGCATTATTAAACCTGCTCCCAAAGTGCAAGATACGACTGAAGCTGATACAATTGGCGCTAAACACAGCAAAATCTCTGATAGCCACCAATTGGAAATCGCAAAGTATTCCTACATACCAAGCCTGGGAATCAATGATGGAACGTACAATTCAACTAGAAGAATATGGGTATTTTTTAAGGATGGACATGGAAACCTACTACAAAATACATTTTATTGGGAGACACGAATGCATCTCCATTAACTTTTACTAAGGGCAATTAGGTGGAGAAGAGTATGGGGAATGGGGAAATTAAATTAGACCATGAATACATTGAAATAGGAAACGGAAGGTTTAAATTTAAAGATGAACGGTATTGAGCAAATTGATCTACCAACAAGGTGACCAACATGTGTTTTAGTAGGTTAAGATTAAAGATGTTTCGTAAATGTAACGATTATAAGAAGTACTGGATGATGATATACTACTAAACGCAAGGAATGTATTGATGGTTTCAAAATGTTAAGTATAATGTAATTCCATTGCATTGTTCTGTATTGTTTTATTTCATCCAATAAACTTTAATAAAAAAAAAAAGAGGATGTGTTTACTGCCCATTCCACAACTTTGCACAGCCAGCAATGTTATATTATTATACTATATAACTTCTAAATCTCTGCCTGTTTCTAAGCCCCAGCAGGCCTCCTCTTATCTCAGTGCAATTTATTAGCTTTTGACAGCCAGATAATGCTTGTTCATGTGTGCCATATAGATAACATTGTGCTCATTCCTGTGGAGATACAGAGGTTGATACATTTTTATATAAATGTAGTTGCTAGCCAGAATATTATGGAGTCATATGGACACGCACTCATTGGCTAAAATGCCAGCTTGTAAAAATCACTAAGATAGAGGGCCGGCTGCAGAGACTTAGATAGAAGGTAATCGCAGAGGTAAAAATTACATTAATAGAACAGTGTTGGTTATGCAGAACTAGGGAATGCGTAATAAAGGGATTATGTATCTTTTTAAAGAAAAACCATTTTGAAGTAGACTGTCCCTTTTTAAATTAGTTTTACAAATGTTTAGACTTGACTGGTGTTGTTATTATATAGCAAGACAACAGAAGTGTCTTGTAATTAAACCATGTTTGCTATCCCTTTAAAGGGACATGAAACCCATTAATTTATTTTTTTTCATGATTAAGATAAACATGCAATTTTTAAACAACTTTACAATTTACTTCTATTGTCTACTTTTATTTAGTTTTCCTGGTATCCTTTGTTGAGAAGCAAACTTAGGTAGTCTCAGGAGCTGCTAATTGGTGGCTGCACATATATACCTCGTTATTGGCTCACCTATGTGCATTGCTGTTTCTTCAACAAAGGATATCAAGAGAATGAGACAAATTATATTAGATAATAGAAGTAAATTGGAAAGTTGTTGAAAAAAAATGTGTTCCTTATCTAAATTATAGAACATTTGAGGGTTTCATGTCACTAAGTAGATTTCTGGAAAATTTGAATATTTACAATGTTTAAGGGACATTAAACCCAAACAATGTCTTTCATGATTCAGATAGAGAATACTTTTTTAAAAAAATGTCCAATTTACTTCTATTATCAAATTTATTTAATTCTCTCGTCATGTTATTCTTTGTTGAAGAGATACCTAGGTAGGTTGCGTGCACATGCCTGAAGCCCTACATTACCGGAAATAATGCTGCCATCTAGTGCTCCTGCTAATTTATAACATTGTTGCAAAACTGCTGCTATATAGTGCTGCAGACACGTGCACACTCTTGAGCTTACATTTCTGCTTTTCAAATAAGGATAACAAGAAAACAAATAAAATGATAATAGAAGTAATTTAGAAAGTTGTTTAAATTGTATGTTCCATCTAAATCATGAAAGAAAAAAATGGGTTTTATATCCCTTTTAAGATTATGCTAAAAAGTGTGTAAAGTACAACAATGTATAGATTGTAACACTCTAATAGAACTGTCCCAATTGGAGACTCGGACGTGGCGAGTTTATGTCCAGTTATTACATTTTCTGAGTTCTTTTTTTTTTTAATCTGGCAGATCCCTCAGCTTTTCCCTACAAAACTCGAGGAGAGTTGCAGGAAACGCGAAATGCAGAGGTGGCGCAGACTGTGACAGCGACAGAGCTACAAAGAATGTCTGAGCTGAACCCTCCAGCACTGATGCCCCAGGGGAATGTGGGAACACCTACAGGAGTCTTCCTGCAGTTAATCCGTACATGCCGCCTGCCCCCCAGGCTAATTTCTCGACTGGGACTGCGATTTCCTGGTGCTGGGCGTCAT
Organism: Bombina bombina; assembly: GCF_027579735.1. Lineage (NCBI taxonomy): Eukaryota > Metazoa > Chordata > Amphibia > Anura > Bombinatoridae > Bombina > Bombina bombina. The sequence continues at coordinate 534,442,347 of NC_069501.1, read as the reverse complement.
TATGGTAAAGTGCCCTTCAGCTACGCAGGCACAGAGATAGCACACGGGGAGGAAGGGGTTTACACTGCCAGTGGACAGGAGATAACCGAAGGAGGCCATATAAGAGCCAAAGTAGACGCAGACAAAGAGGAGGAGACTATTGAAGAATCTCACTCTGATGATGTAAGTTTATGAATTTATTTTTTTATTTTTTTTATTTTGGTTTTCAACAAACACCAGTGGCTGAACTACAATTGATGCAGCAGGTGGCAAGGGGGTCCAGAGCAGCCAGTCTATACTTAAGCATATGCAGAATTTGTACAGGGGAGCTTTTTATTAGTTCAGGTTACAGGTTCATCCTATCTAATTTATCCTCAACATTATTATACAGAGTAGAATATATATTATAGCTATTGGTTACTACTGAGTTACTTTTGGGGGCCCAAAAAAGTGTGCACAGGGGGCCCTCTGTTGAGAAGGTCTGCTACCGACAAACACACAAGCTATGGAGCATCTTCTTGTGGTCAATATACCTAAAAACAGATCTATTTGGAAATATGCATAAGAAACGCGTCGCGTACAGGCACTCAGTATTCAAATTCAAGTGTTATGGCACAAATATGTAATCGTGCCCTAACTTTTTCTTTGACTAATCTATATTATTGCAAGAAACGATATTGATTTAGAATTTCCAAACCTCAGACAAATTCTCTGGAATTTCTATTAAAGTAACATTTGTTGCTCCTACACATATATCTGCCGCTATTGAGCTACGAAAGTTCTTCATTCAGTTGCTGGAGAATGTCGTTGTAATCAGTGGGGCACATACAATGGCGCAGACAGGGAAAACATATTTCCGTTGGTTTTATGTCACTGATTCTTCATCAGAGCTCTCAGCAGCAACAAATCACAAACTCTGCCAGCATAAAAGGCTACAGCTTTATACAGTTGTGCTCATAAGTTTACATACCCTGGCAGAATTTATGATTTCTTAGCCATTTTTCAGAGAATATGAATAACACAAACTTTTCTTTCACTCATGGTTAGTGTTTGGCTGAAGCCATTTATTATCACTCAACTGTGTTTACTCTTTTTAATCATAATGACAACAGAAACTACCCAAATAACCCTGATCAAAAGTTTACATACCCTGGTGATTTTGGTCTGATAATATGCACACAAGTTGACACAAAGGGGTTTGAATGGCTATTAAAAGTAACCATCCTCACCTGTGATCAGTTTGCCTGTAATTAGTGTGTGTGTGTATAAAAGGTCAATGAGTTTCTGGACTCCTGACAGACCCTTGCATCTTTCATCCAGTGCTGCACTGACGATTCTGGATTCTGAGTCATGGGGAAAGCAAAAGAATTGTCAAAGGCTCTGCTAGAAAAGGTAGTTGAACAGGAAAGGGATATAAAAAGATATCCAAGGAATTGAGAATGCAAATCAGCAGTGTTCAAACTCTAATCAAGAAGTGGAAAATGAGGAGTTTTGTTGAAACCAAACCACGGTCAGGTAGACCAACTAAAATGTCAGCCACAAATGCCAGGATAATTGTTCGGGATGCAAAGACAAACCCACAAATAACTTCAGGTGAAATACAGGACATGTGGTGTGGCTGTTTCAAGATGCACAATAAGGAGGCACTTGAAGAAAGATGAGCTGCATGGTCTTAGTTTCATAACTTTGGCTTGTTTGAAAATTTCTATATCTGAACAATTTCTACACAAACTTAGAAATTCTCCAAAGGGGATGCGGTTTTTGGTTGGCACATGAGTGCTTTCAAAGTCTAGAAACTCATTGACCTTTTATACACACACACTAATTACAAGCAAACAGATCACAGCTGAGGATGGTTAGCTTTAATAGCCATTCATACCCCTTTGTGTCAACTTGTGTGCATGTTATCAAGCCAAAATCACCAGGGTATGTAAACTTTTGATCAGGGTCATTTGGGTAGTTTCTGCTCTCATTAGGATTTAAAAAGAGTAAACACAGTTGATTGATAATTAAATGGCTTCAGCCAAACACTAACCATGAGTGAAAGAAAAGTTGTGTTATCATTCATATTCTCTGAAAAATGGCCAAGAAATCATAAATTCTACCAGGGTATGTAAACTTATAAGCACAACTGTATACATTTTATATATATGCACGTAACATTGTTTTTCCTAATATATTTGAATACATTTGGATTTTATTTTATAAACGTTCATATGGTTTTCACATCAAGCTACAAATTTGAATATGCAATGATACAAACTTTTTATATGGTTTTCACACAAAATTAGAACCTTTTTATACGGTTTAAATTTAAAGATAGTCTGTAGCGTTATTCTTATATGGTTGTGAAATATGAGTTGCTTGCTGTTACCTTTCTTTAATAGGCAGTAAAACGTAATCTGGTATAACCAATGGTTGCATTTTATCAGAAAATATGCATCTGTTCATGCTGCACACATCTGAATCTTGCTGATAAACTGGACAGCACAATATTCTATGGAACCTGTTTCTCCTACTGCAAAGTATCACCGTTAAAGGGACAGTCAAGTCAAAATTAAACTTTCTTTATTCAGATAGAACATGCAATTTTAAACAACTTTCCAGTTTACTTTTTTCATCAAATTTGCTTTATTCTTATGGTATTTGTTGAAAGCTAAACCTAGGTAGGCTCATATACTAATTTCTAAGCACTTGAAGTCTGCCTCTTATCTCAGTGCAATTTGAAAGTTATTAGCAGCTGGACAGCGCTAAATCATGTGTGCCATATGGATAACATTGAGCTCACTCCTGTGGAGTTATTTATGAGTCAGCACTAATTCGCTAAAATGCAAGTCTGTCAAAGGAATTGAGATAAGGGGTAGTCCGCAGAGGCTTAGATACAAGGTAATCACAGAAGTAAAAAGTATATTAATATAACAGTGTTGGTTATGCAAAACAGAGGAATGGGTAATTAAGGGATTATCTATCTTGTAAATATATGTAGAAATGTGAAAAGGATAGGTGCCAGGGGCTACAATTTTGGACTCATGGCTCCTGATGATTTATCAAGCACTACAGTAACATGTTTATTTACTTTACCAGGACGATGATACATGTGAGGAGTGGGAGCGCCATGAGGCTTTGCACGAGGATGTCACCTCACAGGAGCGCAGCAAGGAACGTCTATTTGAGGAGAGGATTGAACTTAAGTGGGAGAAAGGAGGCTCTGGGCTGGTGTTCTACACAGATGCCCAATATTGGCAGGAGGAAGAGGGAGGTGAGAATGACAGCTGTTGCATGTGCAGAATGCGTTTTGGAAAGAGAGATACATCCTGTATATATGGTTCTGGCTGTTTATGCATTTAACTATGTTGCCCAGCCTATACAAATACTGTGGCATGCAGAACCCCTTCCCTCCTATACGCTGCACAGTAATTGCTAGATCCACTCAGGAGCTCTTTTATATCTGTCCCTAATAGGCGACAACAAAGTAGATAATATAAACAGTACTCAAAGTAAATAAGTCTGTGGGTCCAGATAATATTCATCCAAGAGAACTTCGATCCACGATAGCTACTCCATTAGCGGATTTTTTTTTTTTTTTTTTTTTTATTCTATTTTGTTTTTTAATCAGTCACTTCTAACAGGAGTTGTTCCAAAAGACTGGAAAATTGCCAATGTAGTCCCTCTTCATAAAAAGGGTAGTAGGGAAGATTCTGCTAACTATAAGTCAGTCAGTTTGATCTCAATTGCAGGGAAATTAATGGAAACTCTTTTAAACGAAAGACTTGTGTCTTTCCTTTGGACAAACAACTTAGAAGACAAAGGACAGCATGGTTTCACTGCTGGAAGATCATGTCAGACTAATCTAATGAATTTCTTTGATCATGTAACTAAATTAATAGACCATGGAGGAGACGTAGATGTTGCATATCTAGACTTTAGCAAAGCATTTGACACCGTCCCACCCAACAAACGTATTCACAAAATGTATTGCCTTGGAGTAGATGCTAAGTGGGTAGAATGCTGGCTTAAAGATAGATGACAAAGGGTTTTAATTAACAGAGTACATTTAAATGAGGCGTCAGTTACTAGTGGTGTTCCCCAAGGGTCAGTTCTTGGGCCTGTTTTGTTTAACATGTTCATAAGTGATATTAGAAGTGGGCTTAAGGGGAACGTTTGCTTGTTTGCTGATGATACAAACATTTGTGACAGAGTTGATGTTCCAGGAGGGGTTGATCATATGTTCAGTGATATTAAAAAAACTAGAGGACTTGTCAATTAAATGGGATCTGAAATGTAATATTACCAAGAGCAAAATTATGCATATAGGATCCAAAAACCCAAAGGCCAATTATAGCCTCAATGGTACATTACTGACTGTAACTAAAGAAGAAAGGGACTTGAGAATTATTATTTCAGATCATTTAAAATTTGGTGCACAATGCAGTAGTGCAGCCAGTAAAGCCAGTCAAATGCTTGGTTGCATTGGGAGAGTTATTAGTAGCAGAAATAGCAAGGTTCTTATGCTACTATACAGATCATTAGTTAGACCAAATCTGGAATACTGTGTACAGTTCTGGAGACCACATCTTTAGAAAGATATAAATAATAACTAGAAGCTGTCCAAAAGAGGGCAACTAAAGTGGTACATGGTCTAAAATTTAAAACATACAAATAAAGACTATGATCTAAATATGTATATTTAGAGGATAGAAGGGAAAGAGGTGACATGATAGAAACCTTTAAATATATTAAGGGACTTAATAAAATAGAAGCTGAAAGCATTTTCCACAAATAAATAAATGCCAAAACAAGGAGGGTAGCAGATTCAGGAGAAATTTGAGGAAGCATTTTTTTACAGAAAGGGTGGTGGATTCATGGAATAAACTTCCATTTGAGGTGGTAAACACAGACTGTAAAGGAATTCAAAAATGCCTGGGCCATGCATTAGGCTATCCTAAGAAAAAAGTAAACATATAATATGGGTAAACTTGATGGGCCTTTTTGGTTCTTATCTACCATCAAATTCTATGTTTTGTATGGAGAGATTTTGCAATTCAGTGATTCATTTCTGCTGCATATAGTGAAAAATTACTGACTCTTTAAATATTACCCTCTTGGTATTACTTCTTTTCAGATATACTCTTTTTCACCGTCACACTTCCATTTTTCCTTCTTACAGATTTTGATGAGCAGACAGCTGATGATTGGGATGTTGACATGAGTGGCTATTATGAAGAAGGGGCAGGAGACAAAGACGCCAAAGACTATTTGAAAATGCGCCTTGAAAAGAGAAAACGTGATGGCATCAGCACTGCACGGGAAGAGAGTGGTCTAGGGTTATTTGAACAATATACCAAGGTTAGAAGTTTTAGTTTTTTATGATAAAAATACCATATATTATTAAAATATTTTATTTATATATATATATATATATATATATATATATATATATATATATATATATATATATATATATATATATATATATATATATAATCTGCAGGAATCTATAAAAACAAGCGCACAAAAACACCTCATGGTGCAGATCAATTTAATAAGGCCAAACACATATAAAAACGATAAACCCGTAGGTGCTCCCTACTCACAAGTAAAACCTCAATCTTATGAGGTAAGGATTAGCAGATGGATGTCAAAGTGTCCCCACTTATTTCCAGGTACTGTCACCAATAGTTGTCCAAAAACTTGCAGCTCCGGTTCTTCCAAATGTTCCCACTGGAGCACACAGTCAATCCTATCCGCTTCTCTGTGTTTTAAGTCCAATTGTGTATATATAATGTACCACTCTAGTTGAGCTAATAGAAACGCTGTGAGTACCTGCAGTTTACACAGAACTCCACTTCAGCGTGTGTATCTCAATTAACGTAAGGTGGGCGTGGCCTTAGACGCTTCACGGAACTCATCCGCTTCATCAGAGGCTTGATGTCCGCCCACCTCACCAGCTGTGCTTTTAAAAAAAAACATCAATAAAATCAAAATAGAATTTTTGGATATAGTACTTTCAGGGAGTGAAGATAAAATAACTACCTGTCTGTTCAGAAAGGAGACAGACTCGAACAGTTACCTCTATGCCAAGAGTGGACATCATAAAAACTGGATAAGGAATATACCCTACGGTCAATTCCAGAGGCTGAGGAGGAACTGTTCGAGTCTAGTCTCCTTCGATAAAGAATTAGAATATCTAAAAACTAAATTTAAGGCGAAGGGATACCCACATGATCTAGTTGAAAATGGATATACAAAAGCACGTCAGCTAGAAAGACCTACACTAATACAACAAAAACAAAACCATATTTCTCAAAATAGCAAAAAGAATAACCTCTTTCTGACTAAATATAATGAGGAATCATGGCGAATCAAAAGAGCTATAAGAAAGCATTGACATGTATTACTGGAAGATCCTATTCTAAAGAAATCTTTGGATAGGATCCCCACAGTGGTATTTAGGAAAAATAAAAATCTAAAGGACATTTTAGCTCCAAGTCGCTTAAAGCAAGACTCCAAAAAGAATTGGCTTAAAGGGACAGTGAAGTCCAAACAAAACTTTCATTTTTCAAATAGGGCATGTCATTTTAAACAACTTTTCAATGTACTTGTATCAACAATTTTGCTTTGTTCTCTTGGTATTCTAGTTGAAAGGAAACCTAGGAAGGCACATATGATAATTTCTAAGCCCTTGAAGGCCGCCTCTATTTTATTTACTTTTCACAGCAGGGGAGAGCAAGCTCATGTAGGCCATATAGATAGCATTGTGATCACGCCCGTGGCTAGTGGCAGACACTGCACTAATTGGCTAAAATGCAACTATATGCAAAATAACTAAAAGTCATGTGATTAGGGGCGGTCAGAAGATGCTTAGATACAAGTTAGTCACGGAAGTAAAAAGTGTATTAATATAACAGTGTTAGTTTTGCAAAACTGGGGAATGGGTAATAAAGGGATTATCTATCTTTTTAAACAACAAAAATTCTGGTGTTGACTGTCCCTTTAATAAGGCCAATTTAGTTTTTTTCAAATGCAATCGAAAAAATTGTAATACTTGTCCAATTATAGATGAAAATAACAATCAAATAGTATCACATGTTAATGGTTTTAAAAAATCAATACAAACATCTATGAACTGCCACTCCAAATATGTAGTGTACGTTTTGGAGTGTGCCTGCCATTGCCAATATGTGGGTAGGACCAAAAGAACTGTCAAGAGGAGGGTCCTAGAGCATATAGCTAACATTGAAAAGGGGTCCACAATAACGACCCTTAAAGTTTACGATTTCAAAGCAATTGAACAGGTTGTATTGGACGAGAGAAGGGGGGACAGGATATTACGCCTAAGACAAAGGGAGACATTCTGGATCCATTCCCTTCAGACTCTGGAACCTTATGGAATGAATAGGGAGGTGGACATTCAAAATTTTGTTGTGAGTGTGCGCAACTCGGTTTACAGTGGCAGTACACATTTTAGTGTGTCCACCTCTGTAGCATTGTGCTTGTTTTTATATATATATATATATATATATATATATATATATATATATATACACACACAAATACATACACACAAATACATTTTCCCCTTTTCGACTCCCCCGCCCCCTAAATACTTGCTCTTGTACCATCAGGGTATTGGTCGGAAGTTAATGGAACAGCAAGGATGGAAAGAGGGAACTGGCCTGGGAGCCAGTGGGGCAGGAATACCAGATGCCTTAGAAAATGAAGGACAGAACCCCAAGTGCAGAAGAGGATTGGGGTACGTACACCAGAGATATAAAGCAGGGTGTTGTAGAACTGAAAATGGTTTGTGTTGGTGATGATTTGATTTATTTTGTTAATGGTCACATCTCTTTTTCTTTCTCAATAGGTATCATGGGGAGAAATTGCAGAGATTCTGTGCACCTAAGCCTAAATCGCACATTATTTCTACTGTGTATGACCAGCCACGGGTAGAAGATGGTGGTGACACGCTGTTTAGACGTCAGCTTTCATCTGCCATGAAATATGTGAGAAGGGGAAGAACTGGTGGCAATGACTGACTAGGAGGATAGAAGAAAAACGTACATAGAACTGGAGATAATGTACCTGATCTTTTGGCCACTGTAAAATAGTCTAATACAAGATAATGTGTTTTTAAATAAGTGTATTTGTTGGTAAAACATTTTTTTTTTAAATGGTATCAAAACTTTTATAGGACAAAGACATTAAGACCCACAGGAAAGACTTGCAGAAACCTGATTGGAGAGAGATGGGACACAGCACAACAGCAATATATACTCGCCTAATGAGTAACTTGTACAACCCCCTGGGTGCAAAAGATGACAACTGCAGGATGGCGCATACTCATGCACATGACACTGTTATGTTGATGGAAAGGACTTAAGGGACAGAAATCCAAATGGCTTTATAAATCAGATACCTATGTGAAACAGGACTTTTTTTTGCCAACATATATATTTTTAAATTATTCTCTAAAACATATATTAAACAAATGCTGCAATGTTGGGAAGTAGAACTTCCTGTGTTATACATTTTATTAAAATATTTATTTTTTTACTACAATACAAGAATTGTGTAGTTTTGCTGTTTTTGATGATAACAATATCTGAGGTGGTGACTGAATAAGCTTGTGTCACTGACTGTTTTGAGCTGTGTAGTTGTTGTACTGAGAATATCCTCCAGTCGCTTTCATTATCACTAAAGATTGATACTACCATTGAAGGATGGTAATTTCCAGAACCAGTGTAACCATTTTTTAACAGACTATATAATCCTTATATAACTCCCCCTAAGGCACGGGTGTCAAACACAAGGCCCGCGGGCCGAATCCGGCCCACCAGACCTCATCATGTGGCCCGTGTAGCCGCCGCCAGCCTTCACTTGCATACAGCGGCTGTGAGACTGAGTATCCACTTACAGTCGCTGTATGTAGGAGAGACAGGTGCTGCTGGCTGCGCTATGGATCCTGAACAGGGGCTTCCGAGATCTGGCTGGTAGGAAGTGACTGAGTGAGAACAAGACACTGACCTCCTGCTCCCTCATCACTTCCTCCCAGCTTCTATCTGCACGCGCGGGAAAAGGGCTAGCAGCAGAGACCAGAGAGGCAGCAGCAGGCACACAGCGAGGCTGGTAAGAAAAACATGTTTTTTTTAAAATAATATGTCAGCAGGACAATTCTAAGTAAGCAGCCGTTCTGAGGCTCTGTCTCTGCAGATTGTCTTATTCTGCTCTCAGCCTTCCCCAGGTAATAAATCAATTCTTTATCTCGGGAGTCTGCTCCTACACTTGTACTGTCTGTGACTGATTTGTAGTCTGCACAGATTTTATTAACCTTATCCCTGCCTGTTATGCTTGCATGCATGGGAAAACATATTCACACTGCATTATCATTAGTTTATTGCCCACCTAAATCAGAGCAGTAATAAAGTTTTTGTGTGTGTGTAAATGTGTGAATGTATGTTTGTATGTGTGTTTGTGTGTAAATGTGTGTTTGTGTGTAAATGTGTGAATGTATGTTTGTGTGTAAATGCTTGTTATTACTTACACATTATTAGAAAAAACAGTAATAATTTAATGCAGTGACAATAATTTATTATGATAATAAAGAGTGGACACATAGTCCTAGATACAACCGGCCCTTTTGAGGCCCTTTGAGGGTGACCAAACTGCTGATGCGGCCCCCGAGTAATTTGAGTTTGACACCCCTGCCCTAAGGGGAATTAACATGACTGTAAGGATTATTCTCCATCAAATCTTTAAATGGACATTAAAGGAACCCTAAGGGGCATTTTTTTTTAAGAAGAATAACTGCATAAATGTAATGCTCTAATGATATGTCCCTTAGATATCTAGGGACATTATACATTAGATTTTTATTTGCATAAATGTTTTGTAGATGGAACATTTATATAGCCCATCTGGGTGTGTTTTTGTAAAAATGTATAGTTTTGCTTATTTTTAAATAACATTGTGCTGATTTTCAGACACCTAACCAAGCCCCAAAGTTTTAGAGGTATACTGATGTATACAGACTTCAGACTGTTTGTATAATGCGTCTTTTCATATGCAGGGGGGGGCGGAGGTGGGGAGGTTTTGCTATCAGCCCGTTTCAGTGGATGTCCCAGGCTAATCTCATCAATTGTACTATATTGGGAGCTTCTAAGTAAGTTTTTAAGTTGTGTTTTTTTGTTTTGTTTGTTTTTTCTGGTCAGCGTTGGTTTATTGCAAGCCTTCAACAAAGTAATGTAATAACACGCTATTTTATGTCTCTTTAATCCTGTTTAAATTGATTTAATAACGAATAAGTAGATGTTTGTATACAACTTGATTTTTAAAGGGCCATCATAACAACATTTTTCTTTCATGATTCAGATAGAGCATCCATTTTTAAAACGACTTACCTCTACCATCAACCTTGCCCCAGTCTCCCTGTATCCTTTCTTGAAGGAGCAGCAATGTACTACTGGGGGCTAGCTCAACATATTGGTAAGCCAGTGATAAGAGGCATATATGTGTCACCACCAATCAGCATCTAGCTCCTGAGACTACCTAGGCATGCTTTTCATCAAAGAATGCCAAGAGAACAAATCAAGAGACAACATAAATAATTTGGAAAGTTAAAATTGTATACTGTATCTGAATCATGAAAGAAAAGGTTTTATACTGTATACTTTATATCCGTATCTGTGCATATTATTTTTTATAGTAGTGTCTATTATATGCAGTTAAAGGGACACTAAACCCAAAAATATTCTTTCATGATTCAAGTAGAGAATACAATTTTAAACAATATTCCAGTTTACTTCTATTTTCTAATCTGCTTCATTCTTTAGATATCCTTTGTTGAAGAAATAGCAATGCACATATGTGAGCCAATCACACAAGGCATCTATGTGCACCAACCAATCGGCAGCTACGGAGTCTATCTAGATATGCTTTTCAGCAATGTATAGCAAGAGAATGAAGCAAATTAGATAATAGAAGTAAATTAGAAAGTTGTTTAAAATTGCATGCTCTATCTAAATCGTGAAAGAAAAAATATGGGTTTCATGTTCCTTTAAATTAAAATTGGTGTATACTGCCCCTTAAAATAATAATAATTCTGACCTAGGTAAGGTCAGGAGTAGTGGCAGTGTTTGAAGCAATGTTATACATTAAATGACTTGGGGCCTGATTCTGAAAAACGCACAGGCATGGAGAGAAAGCATCAGTTTATTTTACTGAGCATTATATTTTAAAGTAAGTGTCTCTCCTTCACATAAAGCATACTAGTGATCTCCCCTTAATGAGATATGCAGTTCCCAGGGTAATTTTTTTTTTTTAAAACAATCTCTGAGGAGCCTGATAATGCAGCTTATAGAATCTCACCAGACCAGAGAGCTTTGTAGAACTGGCCCCTTAGTATCCACGTATGCTGTATTTGTCCTTGCCACCTCTACGTTTATTCAGTAAGTCAACCTGACCCCTTAAAATGGTGTCGCTTCTTATGTGTAAAATGCTTTCAGCCTCAGCTTTATTAGTTCAGGACCCAGATCCTCACTAGGTGGAGTGTTATAGAACTTCCCTATTCCATATTTTATTTATCTTTTGTTGCCACTTATTCTCTTCATCCTATCTGTGAGCTCAGAACTTTAACCTGATAAAACGGGCATGCTGTGCGAGAGCTGTGAAATGTTAACAGCATTTTAAGATTAAAAGTTATACTTGTTTTAATTTCAACAAGTGGAGTGAGCAGTTTTTTTTTTGTTTTTTTTTAATCAATTTTATACATTTATGGCCCGATTACAATTGGAGTGCTAAATATCTATTTCATGAAAGCGATATTAGCGTTCCACTGTGCAACACCAGAGCGCGCTAATGTGCACTGGTATTACAAGTTTTCAGCAATGCCAACTTGGCCGAGTTCGCATTGCTAGGAAGCACGCTTCCATAGGTTCATGTGAGAGCCTCATTCTGATGCCATCAGACGGCATCTGAACATCGTGCCGTGAAGGGGGTAAGTAGCGCAGTGATGGCAGCAAACTTAAATATATATAATAAATATATATGTATATAAGCATATTCATATATATTTACATGGAACACACAGTTCGAATGGACCGCAATGTAAAGGCACTTTTCAGTGACTTTTTTTTTTTCCTAAAACCCCAATCCCATCAACTTTAGCCCCAAAATACTGCCTAGTGCAGTTATTTCTTTTCAAAGGCAGGGAGAGTCCACAACTTCATTCATTACTGTTGGGAATATCAACGCCTGGCCACCAGGAGGAGGCAAAGACACCCCAGCCAAAGGCTATAAATATCCCTCCCAGTCATTCTTTGCCTTTTCGTCACTATAGGAGGATGGCAGAGAAAGTGTCAGAAGATATGGATAGTCCTTTAATGGGTATTTCCCCTTCAAGAGAGGACTGGGGCTTTCAAGTAATCGTGTTAACCTCTCAATGAGAGTAGTAATGAAAGTTAGTGTCTAGATGTGCAGGGAATGTTCTCTGTTATATGTTCTAGACAATCAATCTAACAGCCCCTGGGTAACCAGTGTTAAAGGACCAGTCAATACAGTAGATTTGCATAATTAACAAATGCATGATAAGAAGACAATGCAATAGCACTTAGTCTGAACTTCAAATGAGTAGTAGATTTTTGTTAAATAAATTGCAAAGTTCTGTCTATTTCCACTCCCCCTGTATCATGTGACAGCCATCAGCCAATCACAAATGCATATACGTATATGCTGTGAACTCATGCACATGCTCAGTAGGAGTTGGTGACTCAAAAAGTGTAAATATAAAAAGATTGTGCACATTTTGTTAATGGAAGTAAATTGGAAAGTTGTTTAAAATTGCATGCTGTATCTGAATCATGAAGTTTAATTTTGACTTGAGTGTCCCTTTAATGAGAGAGTTTTTTTTTTTTTTTTTTCCGTTTTCACTCGGGTCCCTGTCAGCGCAAAGATACTGTCAGACTTTGAGATGCTGTTTCTGCTCCACAGCACTGATCCTGGAGGGTAAGTCCTTTTTATCTTATCTTAGGGGAAGGTACCTACTGGGTTAATTTCCCCCCTAAGATTTATGTCAGTATGTATTGGGTACTTATAAAGCACGGCTAATCACCCGTACCTTGAAAGGATGAAAGGTTGAGTGGACCTCGCCGGGGATCGAACCTGCAACCCTTGGGTTGCTACAGAGCTCAGCCACAATGCCTTAGCATGCTGAGCTATCTGTCCGGCTATCTAGCATGCTGAGCTATCTGACCTCTTTGGTCACAGTGTGACACTTAGAAGCCTCTACAGGCTGCACATATCTCAGAGAACAAAGCTGGGGGGGACACCGTGATACTATGCATCCAAAATATAACAAGAATAAGTCGGTATCCCATATATACGAGATGGATGTGGTACAGTAGATGGTCTATGTGGCGCATATAACATTTCTCCAACATAGGTGTGTCCGGTCCACGGCGTCATCCTTACTTGTGGGATATTCTCCTCCCCAACAGGAAATGGCAAAGAGCCCAGCAAAGCTGGTCACATGATCCCTCCTAGGCTCCGCCTACCCCAGTCATTCTCTTTGCCGTTGTACAGGCAACATCTCCAC